>NW_028251287.1:0-53000 GCF_964263255.1 Lissotriton vulgaris
TGATAACGGACCATTTTCCACATTTCTGAAGCATGACGTAATGGGGGGGTGTTATCTCTTTTGTCACAAATCAGCTGTTTTTGATTGAACATTAAATGCCTCCAAATAGTATTTAATTCACTTCCCGAGCCCCTGGAAGCATGAAAATCACTTTAAACATGCTAATTTTAGCTCTAACACTGATGATCCACCTACAAATGTGAACTGACGTTCAAAAATATAACATTTGAAAACGGACCATTTTCCACATTTCTGAAGCATGACGTAATGGGGGGGTGTTATCTCTTTTGTCGAAAATCAGCCGTTTTTGCTCGAACATTAAATGCCTCCAAATGGTATTTAATTAACTTCCCGGGGTGAAGAAACCCTTTTTGAGAACTCAGAGTGAGTAAATTGGCCATTTTCATGGACTTTTAACCATTCCATAAATCTTGTGTTTAGGGCCCCTGGAAGCATGAAAATCACTTTAAACATGCTAATTTTAGCTCTAACACTGATGATCCACCTACAAATGTGAACTGACGTTCAAAAATAAAACATTTGAAAATGGACCATTTTCCACATTTCTGAAGCATGACGTAATGGGGGGGTGTTATCTCTTTTGTCAAAAATCAGCTGTTTTGATTGAGCATTAAATGCCTCCAAATAGTATTTAATTCACTTCCCGAGCCCCTGGAAGCATGAAAATCACTTTAAACATGCTAATTTTAGCTCTAACACTGATGATCCACCTACAAATGTGAACTGACGTTCAAAAATAAAACATTTGAAAACGGACCATTTTCCACATTTCTGAAGCATGACGTATTGGGGGGGTGTTATCTCTTTTGTCGAAAATCAGCCGTTTTTGCTCGAACATTAAATGCCTCCAAATGGTATTTAATTAACTTCCCGGGGTGAAGAAACCCTTTTTGAGAACTCAGAGTGAGTAAATTGGCCATTTTCGCGCACTTTTAACCATTCCATAAATCTTGTGTTTAGGGCCCCTGGAAGCATGAAAATCACTTTAAACATGCTAATTTTAGCTCTAACACTGATGATCCACCTACAAATGTGAACTTACGTTCAAAAATAAAACATTTGAAAACGGACCATTTTCCACATTTCTGAAGCATGACGTAATGGGGGGGTGTTATCTCTTTTGTCAAAAATCAGATGTTTTTGATTGAACATTAAATGCCTCCAAATAGTATTTAATTCACTTCCCGAGCCCCTGGAAGCATGAAAATCACTTTAAACATGCTAATTTTAGCTCTAACACTGATGATCCACCTACAAATGTGAACTGACGTTCAAAAATAAAACATTTGAAAACGGACCATTTTCCACATTCCTGAAGCATGACGTAATGGGGGGTGTTATCTCTTTTGTCGAAAATCAGCCGTTTTTGCTCGAACATTAAATGCCTCCAAATGGTATTTAATTAACTTCCCGGGGTGAAGAAACCCTTTTTGAGAACTCAGAGTGAGTAAATTGGCCATTTTCATGCACTTTTAACCATTCCATAAATCTTGTGTTTAGGGACCCTGGAAGCATGAAAATCACTTTAAACATGCTAATTTTAGCTCTAACACTGATGATCCACCTACAAATGTGAACTGACGTTCAAAAATAAAACATTTGAAAACGGACCATTTTCCACATTTCTGAAGCATGACGTAATGGGGGGGTGTTATCTCTTTTGTCGAAAATCAGCCGTTTTTGCTCGAACATTAAATGCCTCCAAATGGTATTTAATTAACTTCCCGGGGTGAAGAAACCCTTTTTGAGAACTCAGAGTGAGTAAATTGGCCATTTTCATGGACTTTTAACCATTCCATAAATCTTGTGTTTAGGGCCCCTGGAAGCATGAAAATCACTTTAAACATGCTAATTTTAGCTCTAACACTGATGATCCACCTACAAATGTGAACTGACGTTCAAAAATAAAACATTTGAAAATGGACCATTTTCCACATTTCTGAAGCATGACGTAATGGGGGGGTGTTATCTCTTTTGTCAAAAATCAGCTGTTTTGATTGAGCATTAAATGCCTCCAAATAGTATTTAATTCACTTCCCGAGCCCCTGGAAGCATGAAAATCACTTTAAACATGCTAATTTTAGCTCTAACACTGATGATCCACCTACAAATGTGAACTGACGTTCAAAAATAAAACATTTGAAAACGGACCATTTTCCACATTTCTGAAGCATGACGTAATGGGGGGGTGTTATCTCTTTTGTCAAAAATCAGCCGTTTTTGCTCGAACATTAAATGCCTCCAAATGGTATTTAATTAACTTCCCGGGGTGAAGAAACCATTTTTGAGAACTCAGAGTGAGTAAATTGGCCATTTTCGCGCACTTTTAACCATTCCATAAATCTTGTGTTTAGGGCCCCTGGAAGCATGAAAATCACTTTAAACATGCTAATTTTAGCTCTAACACTGATGATCCACCTACAAATGTGAACTGACGTTCAAAAATAAAACATTTGAAAACGGACCATTTTCCACATTTCTGAAGCATGACGTAATGGGGGGGTGTTATCTCTTTTGTCAAAAATCAGCTGTTTTTGCTTGAACATTAAATGCCTCCAAATAGTATTTAATTCACTTCCCGAGCCCCTGGAAGCATGAAAATCACTTTAAACATGCTAATTTTAGCTCTAACACTGATGATCCACCTACAAATGTGAACTGACGTTCAAAAATAAAACATTTGAAAATGGACCATTTTCCACATTTCTGAAGCATGACGTAATGGGGGGGTGTTATCTCTTTTGTCGAAAATCAGCCGTTTTTGCTCGAACATTAAATGCCTCCTAATGGTATTTAATTAACTTCCCGGGGTGAAGAAACCCTTTTTGAGAACTCAGAGTGAGTAAATTGGCCATTTTCGCGCACTTTTAACCATTCCATAAATCTTGTGTTTAGGGCCCCTGGAAGCATGAAAATCACTTTAAACATGCTAATTTTAGCTCTAACACTGATGATCCACCTACAAATGTGAACTGACGTTCAAAAATAAAACATTTGAAAACGGACCATTTTCCACATTTCTGAAGCATGACGTAATGGGGGGGTGTTATCTCTTTTGTCAAAAATCAGCTGTTTTTGATTGAACATTAAATGCCTCCAAATAGTATTTAATTCACTTCCCGAGCCCCTGGAAGCATGAAAATCACTTTAAACATGCTAATTTTAGCTCTAACACTGATGATCCACCTACAAATGTGAACTGACGTTCAAAAATAAAACATTTGAAAACGGACCATTTTCCACATTTCTGAAGCATGACGTATTGGGGGGGTGTTATCTCTTTTGTCGAAAATCAGCCGTTTTTGCTCGAACATTAAATGCCTCCAAATGGTATTTAATTAACTTCCCGGGGTGAAGAAACCCTTTTTGAGAACTCAGAGTGAGTAAATTGGCCATTTTCGCGCACTTTTAACCATTCCATAAATCTTGTGTTTAGGGCCCCTGGAAGCATGAAAATCACTTTAAACATGCTAATTTTAGCTCTAACACTGATGATCCACCTACAAATGTGAACTTACGTTCAAAAATAAAACATTTGAAAACGGACCATTTTCCACATTTCTGAAGCATGACGTAATGGGGGGGTGTTATCTCTTTTGTCAAAAATCAGATGTTTTTGATTGAACATTAAATGCCTCCAAATAGTATTTAATTCACTTCCCGAGCCCCTGGAAGCATGAAAATCACTTTAAACATGCTAATTTTAGCTCTAACACTGATGATCCACCTACAAATGTGAACTGACGTTCAAAAATAAAACATTTGAAAACGGACCATTTTCCACATTCCTGAAGCATGACGTAATGGGGGGTGTTATCTCTTTTGTCGAAAATCAGCCGTTTTTGCTCGAACATTAAATGCCTCCAAATGGTATTTAATTAACTTCCCGGGGTGAAGAAACCCTTTTTGAGAACTCAGAGTGAGTAAATTGGCCATTTTCATGCACTTTTAACCATTCCATAAATCTTGTGTTTAGGGACCCTGGAAGCATGAAAATCACTTTAAACATGCTAATTTTAGCTCTAACACTGATGATCCACCTACAAATGTGAACTGACGTTCAAAAATAAAACATTTGAAAACGGACCATTTTCCACATTTCTGAAGCATGACGTAATGGGGGGGTGTTATCTCTTTTGTCGAAAATCAGCCGTTTTTGCTCGAACATTAAATGCCTCCAAATGGTATTTAATTAACTTCCCGGGGTGAAGAAACCCTTTTTGAGAACTCAGAGTGAGTAAATTGGCCATTTTCATGGACTTTTAACCATTCCATAAATCTTGTGTTTAGGGCCCCTGGAAGCATGAAAATCACTTTAAACATGCTAATTTTAGCTCTAACACTGATGATCCACCTACAAATGTGAACTGACGTTCAAAAATAAAACATTTGAAAATGGACCATTTTCCACATTTCTGAAGCATGACGTAATGGGGGGGTGTTATCTCTTTTGTCAAAAATCAGCTGTTTTGATTGAGCATTAAATGCCTCCAAATAGTATTTAATTCACTTCCCGAGCCCCTGGAAGCATGAAAATCACTTTAAACATGCTAATTTTAGCTCTAACACTGATGATCCACCTACAAATGTGAACTGACGTTCAAAAATAAAACATTTGAAAACGGACCATTTTCCACATTTCTGAAGCATGACGTAATGGGGGGGTGTTATCTCTTTTGTCAAAAATCAGCCGTTTTTGCTCGAACATTAAATGCCTCCAAATGGTATTTAATTAACTTCCCGGGGTGAAGAAACCATTTTTGAGAACTCAGAGTGAGTAAATTGGCCATTTTCGCGCACTTTTAACCATTCCATAAATCTTGTGTTTAGGGCCCCTGGAAGCATGAAAATCACTTTAAACATGCTAATTTTAGCTCTAACACTGATGATCCACCTACAAATGTGAACTGACGTTCAAAAATAAAACATTTGAAAACGGACCATTTTCCACATTTCTGAAGCATGACGTAATGGGGGGGTGTTATCTCTTTTGTCAAAAATCAGCTGTTTTTGCTTGAACATTAAATGCCTCCAAATAGTATTTAATTCACTTCCCGAGCCCCTGGAAGCATGAAAATCACTTTAAACATGCTAATTTTAGCTCTAACACTGATGATCCACCTACAAATGTGAACTGACGTTCAAAAATAAAACATTTGAAAATGGACCATTTTCCACATTTCTGAAGCATGACGTAATGGGGGGGTGTTATCTCTTTTGTCGAAAATCAGCCGTTTTTGCTCGAACATTAAATGCCTCCAAATGGTATTTAATTAACTTCCCGGGGTGAAGAAACCCTTTTTGAGAACTCAGAGTGAGTAAATTGGCCATTTTCGCGCACTTTTAACCATTCCATAAATCTTGTGTTTAGGGCCCCTGGAAGCATGAAAATCACTTTAAACATGCTAATTTTAGCTCTAACACTGATGATCCACCTACAAATGTGAACTGACGTTCAAAAATAAAACATTTGAAAACGGACCATTTTCCACATTTCTGAAGCATGACGTAATGGGGGGGTGTTATCTCTTTTGTCAAAAATCAGATGTTTTTGATTGAACATTAAATGCCTCCAAATAGTATTTAATTCACTTCCCGAGCCCCTGGAAGCATGAAAATCACTTTAAACATGCTAATTTTAGCTCTAACACTGATGATCCACCTACAAATGTGAACTGACGTTCAAAAATAAAACATTTGAAAACGGACCATTTTCCACATTCCTGAAGCATGACGTAATGGGGGGTGTTATCTCTTTTGTCGAAAATCAGCCGTTTTTGCTCGAACATTAAATGCCTCCAAATGGTATTTAATTAACTTCCCGGGGTGAAGAAACCCTTTTTGAGAACTCAGAGTGAGTAAATTGGCCATTTTCATGCACTTTTAACCATTCCATAAATCTTGTGTTTAGGGACCCTGGAAGCATGAAAATCACTTTAAACATGCTAATTTTAGCTCTAACACTGATGATCCACCTACAAATGTGAACTGACGTTCAAAAATAAAACATTTGAAAACGGACCATTTTCCACATTTCTGAAGCATGACGTAATGGGGGGGTGTTATCTCTTTTGTCGAAAATCAGCCGTTTTTGCTCGAACATTAAATGCCTCCAAATGGTATTTAATTAACTTCCCGGGGTGAAGAAACCCTTTTTGAGAACTCAGAGTGAGTAAATTGGCCATTTTCATGCACTTTTAACCATTCCATAAATCTTGTGTTTAGGGCCCCTAGAAGCATGAAAATCACTTTAAACATGCTAATTTTAGCTCTAACACTGATGATCCACCTACAAATGTGAACTGACGTTCAAAAATAAAACATTTGAAAACGGACCATTTTCCACATTTCTGAAGCATGACGTAATGGGGGGGTGTTATCTCTTTTGGCAAAAATCTGCTGTTTTTGCTTGAACATTAAATGCCTCCAAATAGTATTTAATTCACTTCCCGAGCCCCTGGAAGCATGAAAATCCCTTTAAACATGCTAATTTTAGCTCTAACACTGATGATCCACCTACAAATGTGAACTGACGTTCAAAAATAAAACATTTGAAAATGGACCATTTTCCACATTTCTGAAGCATGACGTAATGGGGGGGTGTTATCTCTTTTGTCGAAAGTCAGCCGTTTTTGCTCTAACATTAAATGCCTCCAAATGGTATTTAATTAACTTCCCGGGGTGAAGAAACCCTTTTTGAGAACTCAGAGTGAGTAAATTGGCCATTTTCGCGCACTTTTAACCATTCCATAAATCTTGTGTTTAGGGCCCCTGGAAGCATGAAAATCACTTTAAACATGCTAATTTTAGCTCTAACACTGATGATCCACCTACAAATGTGAACTGACGTTCAAAAATAAAACATTTGAAAACGGACCATTTTCCATATTTCTGAAGCATGACGTAATGGGGGGGTGTTATCTCTTTTGTCAAAAATCAGCTGTTTTTGATTGAACATTAAATGCCTCCAAATAGTATTTAATTCACTTCCCGAGCCCCTGGAAGCATGAAAATCACTTTAAACATGCTAATTTTAGCTCTAACACTGATGATCCACCTACAAATGTGAACTGACGTTCAAAAATAAAACATTTGAAAATGGACCATTTTCCACATTTCTGAAGCATGACGTAATGGGGGGTGTTATCTCTTTTGTCGAAAATCAGCCGTTTTTGCTCGAACATTAAATGCCTCCAAATGGTATTTAATTAACTTCCCGGGGTGAAGAAACCCTTTTTGAGAACTCAGAGTGAGTAAATTGGCCATTTTCATGTACTTTTAACCATTCCATAAATCTTGTGTTTAGGGACCCTGGAAACATGAAAATCACTTTAAACATGCTAATTTTAGCTCTAACACTGATGATCCACCTACAAATGTGAACTGACGTTCAAAAATAAAACATTTGAAAACGGACCATTTTCCACATTTCGGAAGCATGACGTAATGGGGGGGTGTTATCTCTTTTGTCAAAAATCAGCTGTTTTTGATTGAACATTAAATGCCTCCAAATAGTATTTAATTCACTTCCCGAGCCCCTGGAAGCATGAAAATCACTTTAAACATGCTAATTTTAGCTCTAACACTGATGATCCACCTACAAATGTGAACTGACGTTCAAAAATAAAACATTTGAAAACGGACCATTTTCCACATTTCTGAAGCATGACGTAATGGGGGGGTGTTATCTCTTTTGTCGAAAATCAGCCGTTTTTGCTCGAACATTAAATGCCTCCAAATGGTATTTAATTAACTTCCCGGGGTGAAGAAACCCTTTTTGAGAACTCAGAGTGAGTAAATTGGCCATTTTCATGCACTTTTAACCATTCCATAAATCTTGTGTTTAGGGCCCCTGGAAGCATGAAAATCACTTTAAACATGCTAATTTTAGCTCTAACACTGATGATCCACCTACAAATGTGAACTGACGTTCAAAAATAAAACATTTGAAAATGGACCATTTTCCACATTTCTGAAGCATAACGTAATGGGGGGGTGTTATCTCTTTTGTCAAAAATCTGCTGTTTTTGCTTGAACATTAAATGCCTCCAAATAGTATTTAATTCACTTCCCGAGCCCCTGGAAGCATGAAAATCACTTTAAACATGCTAATTTTAGCTCTAACATTGATGATCCACCTACAAATGTGAACTGACGTTCAAAAATATAACATTTGAAAACGGACCATTTTCCACATTTCTGAAGCATGACATAATGGGGGGGTGTTATCTCTTTTGTCGAAAATCAGCCGTTTTTGCTCGAACATTAAATGCCTCCAAATGGTATTTAATTAACTTCCCGGGGTGAAGAAACCCTTTTTGAGAACTCAGAGTGAGTAAATTGGCCATTTTCATGGACTTTTAACCATTCCATAAATCTTGTGTTTAGGGCCCCTGGAAGCATGAAAATCACTTTAAACATGCTAATTTTAGCTCTAACACTGATGATCCACCTACAAATGTGAACTGACGTTCAAAAATAAAACATTTGAAAACGGACCATTTTCCACATTTCTGAAGCATGACGTAATGGGGGGGTGTTATCTCTTTTGTCAAAAATCAGCTGTTTTTGATTGAACATTAAATGCCTCCAAATAGTATTTAATTCACTTCCCGAGCCCCTGGAAGCATGAAAATCACTTTAAACATGCTAATTTTAGCTCTAACACTGATGATCAACCTACAAATGTGAACTGACGTTCAAAAATAAAACATTTGAAAACTGACCATTTTCCACATTCCTGAAGCATGACGTAATGGGGGGTGTTATCTCTTTTGTCGAAAATCAGCCGTTTTTGCTCGAACATTAAATGCCTCCAAATGGTATTTAATTAACTTCCCGGGGTGAAGAAACCCTTCTTGAGAACTCAGAGTGAGTACATTGGCCATTTTCATGCACTTTTAACCATTCCATAAATCTTGTGTTTAGGGCCCCTGGAAGCATGAAAATCACTTTAAACATGCTAATTTTAGCTCTAACACTGATGATCCACCTACAAATGTGAACTGACATTAAAAAATAAAACATTTGATAACGGACCATTTTCCACATTTCTGAAGCATGACGTAATGGGGGGGTGTTATCTCTTTTGTCAAAAATCTGCTGTTTTTGATTGAACATTAAATGCCTCCAAATAGTATTTAATTCACTTCCCGAGCCCCTGGAAGCATGAAAATCACTTTAAACATGCTAATTTTAGCTCTAACACTGATGATCCACCTACAAATGTGAACTGACGTTCAAAAATAAAACATTTGAAAACGGACCATTTTCCACATTTCTGAAGCATGACGTAATGGGGGGTGTTATCTCTTTTGTCGAAAATCAGCCGTTTTTGCTCGAACATTAAATGCCTCCAAATGGTATTTAATTAACTTCCCGGGGTGAAGAAACCCTTTTTGAGAACTCAGAGTGAGTAAATTGGCCATTTTCATGCACTTTTAACCATTCCATAAATCTTGTGTTTAGGGACCCTGGAAGCATGAAAATCACTTTAAACATGCTAATTTTAGCTCTAACACTCATGATCCACCTACAAATGTGAACTGACGTTCAAAAATAAAACATTTGAAAACGGACCATTTTCCACATTTCTGAAGCATGACGTAATGGGGGGGTGTTATCTCTTTTGTCAAAAATCAGCTGTTTTTGATTGAACATTAAATGCCTCCAAATAGTATTTAATTCACTTCCCGAGCCCCTGGAAGCATGAAAATCGCTTTAAACATGCTAATTTTAGCTCTAACACTGATGATCCACCTACAAATGTGAACTGACGTGCAAAAATAAAACATTTGAAAACGGACCATTTTCCACATTTCTGAAGCATGACGTAATGGGGGGGTGTTATCTCTTTTGTCGAAAATCAGCCGTTTTTGCTCGAACATTAAATGCCTCCAAATGGTATTTAATTAACTTCCCGGGGTGAAGAAACCCTTTTTGAGAACTCAGAGTGAGTAAATTGGCCATTTTCATGCACTTTTAACCATTCCATAAATCTTGTGTTTAGGGCCCCTGGAAGCATGAAAAGCACTTTAAACATGCTAATTTTAGCTCTAACACTGATGATCCACCTACAAATGTGAACTGACGTTCAAAAAGAAAACATTTGAAAATGGACCATTTTCCACATTTCTGAAGCATGACGTAATGGGGGGGTGTTATCTCTTTTGTCAAAAATCTGCTGTTTTTGCTTGAACATTAAATGCCTCCAAATAGTATTTAATTCACTTCCCGAGCCCCTGGAAGCATGAAAATCACTTTAAACATGCTAATTTTAGCTCTAACATTGATGATCCACCTACAAATGTGAACTGACGTTCAAAAATATAACATTTGAAAACGGACCATTTTCCACATTTCTGAAGCATGACGTAATGGGGGGGTGTTATCTCATTTGTCGAAAATCAGCCGTTTTTGCTCGAACATTAAATGCCTCCAAATGGTATTTAATTAACTTCCCGGGGTGAAGAAACCCTTTTTGAGAACTCAGAGTGAGTAAATTGGCCATTTTCATGGACTTTTAACCATTCCATAAATCTTGTGTTTAGGGCCCCTGGAAGCATGAAAATCACTTTAAACATGCTAATTTTAGCTCTAACACTGATGATCCACCTACAAATGTGAACTGACGTTCAAAAATAAAACATTTGAAAACGGACCATTTTCCACATTTCTGAAGCATGACGTAATGGGGGGGTGTTATCTCTTTTGTCAAAAATCAGCTGTTTTTGATTGAACATTAAATGCCTCCAAATAGTATTTAATTCACTTCCCGAGCCCCGGGAAGCATGAAAATCACTTTAAACATGCTAATTTTAGCTCTAACACTGATGATCAACCTACAAATGTGAACTGACGTTCAAAAATAAAACATTTGAAAACGGACCATTTTCCACATTCCTGAAGCATGACGTAATGGGGGGTGTTATCTCATTTGTCGAAAATCAGCCGTTTTTGCTCGAACATTAAATGCCTCCAAATGGTATTTAATTAACTTCCCGGGGTGAAGAAACCCTTTTTGAGAACTCAGAGTGAGTACATTGGCCATTTTCATGCACTTTTGACCATTCCATAAATCTTGTGTTTAGGGCCCCTGGAAGCATGAAAATCACTTTAAACATGCTAATTTTAGCTCTAACACTGATGATCCACCTACAAATGTGAACTGACGTTCAAAAATAAAACATTTGAAAACGGACCATTTTCCACATTTCTGAAGCATGACGTAATGGGGGGGTGTTATCTCTTTTGTCAAAAATCTGCTGTTTTTGATTGAACATTAAATGCCTCCAAATAGTATTTAATTCACTTCCCGAGCCCCTGGAAGCATGAAAATCACTTTAAACATGCTAATTTTAGCTCTAACACTGATGATCCACCTACAAATGTGAACTGACGTTCAAAAATAAAACATTTGAAAATGGACCATTTTCCACATTTCTGAAGCATGACGTAATGGGGGGGTGTTATCTCTTTTGTCGAAAATCAGCCGTTTTTGCTCGAACATTAAATGCCTCCAAATGGTATTTAATTAACTTCCTGGGGTGACGAAACCCTTTTTGAGAACTCAGAGTGAGTAAATTGGCCATTTTCATGCACTTTTCCATTCCATAAATCTTGTGTTTAGGACCCCTGGAAGCATGAAAATCACTTGAAACATGCTAATTTTAGCTCTAACACTGATGATCCACCTACAAATGTGAACTGACATTAAAAAATAAAACATTTGATAACGGACCATTTTCCACATTTCTGAAGCATGACGTAATGGGGGGGTGTTATCTCTTTTGTCAAAAATCTGCTGTTTTTGATTGAACATTAAATGCCTCCAAATAGTATTTAATTCACTTCCCGAGCCCCTGGAAGCATGAAAATCACTTTAAACATGCTAATTTTAGCTCTAACACTGATGATCCACCTACAAATGTGAACTGACGTTCAAAAATAAAACATTTGAAAACGGACCATTTTCCACATTTCTGAAGCATGACGTAATGGGGGGGTGTTATCTCTTTTGTCGAAAATCAGCCGTTTTTGCTCGAACATTAAATGCCTCCAAATGGTATTTAATTAACTTCCCGGGGTGAAGAAACCCTTTTTGAGAACTCAGAGTGAGTAAATTGGCCATTTTCATGGACATTTAACCATTCCATAAATCTTGTGTTTAGGGCCCCTGGAAGCATGAAAATCACTTTAAACATGCTAATTTTAGCTCTAACACTGATGATCCACCTACAAATGTGAACTGACGTTCAAAAATAAAACATTTGAAAACGGACCATTTTCCACATTTCTGAAGCATGACGTAATGGGGGGGTGTTATCTCTTTTGTCAAAAATCAGCTGTTTTTGATTGAACATTAAATGCCTCCAAATAGTATTTAATTCACTTCCCGAGCCCCTGGAAGCATGAAAATCACTTTAAACATGCTAATTTTAGCTCTAACACTGATGATCAACCTACAAATGTGAACTGACGTTCAAAAATAAAACATTTGAAAACGGACCATTTTCCACATTCCTGAAGCATGACGTAATGGGGGGTGTGATCTCTTTTGTCGAAAATCAGCCGTTTTTGCTCGAACATTAAATGCCTCCAAATGGTATTTAATTAACTTCCCGGGGTGAAGAAACCCTTTTTGAGAACTCAGAGTGAGTACATTGGCCATTTTCATGCACTTTTGACCATTCCATAAATCTTGTGTTTAGGGCCCCTGGAAGCATGAAAATCACTTTAAACATGCTAATTTTAGCTCTAACACTGATGATCCACCTACAAATGTGAACTGACGTTCAAAAATAAAACATTTGAAAACGGACCATTTTCCACATTTCTGAAGCATGACGTAATGGGGGGGTGTTATCTCTTTTGTCAAAAATCAGCTGTTTTTGATTGAACATTAAATGCCTCCAAATAGTATTTAATTCACTTCCCGAGCCCCTGGAAGCATGAAAATCACTTTAAACATGCTAATTTTAGCTCTAACACTGATGATCCACCTACAAATGTGAACTGACGTTCAAAAATAAAACATTTGAAAATGGACCATTTTCCACATTTCTGAAGCATGACGTAATGGGGGGGTGTTATCTCTTTTGTCAAAAATCTGCTGTTTTTGCTTGAACATTAAATGCCTCCAAATAGTATTTAATTCACTTCCCGAGCCCCTGGAAGCATGAAAATCACTTTAAACATGCTAATTTTAGCTCTAACATTGATGATCCACCTACAAATGTGAACTGACGTTCAAAAATATAACATTTGAAAACGGACCATTTTCCACATTTCTGAAGCATGACGTAATGGGGGGGTGTTATCTCTTTTGTCGAAAATCAGCCGTTTTTGCTCGAACATTAAATGCCTCCAAATGGTATTTAATTAACTTCCCGGGGTGAAGAAACCCTTTTTGAGAACTCAGAGTGAGTAAATTGGCCATTTTCATGGACTTTTAACCATTCCATAAATCTTGTGTTTAGGGCCCCTGGAAGCATGAAAATCACTTTAAACATGCTAATTTTAGCTCTAACACTGATGATCCACCTACAAATGTGAACTGACGTTCAAAAATAAAACATTTGAAAACGGACCATTTTCCACATTTCTGAAGCATGACGTAATGGGGGGGTGTTATCTCTTTTGTCAAAAATCAGCTGTTTTTGATTGAACATTAAATGCCTCCAAATAGTATTTAATTCACTTCCAGAGCCCCTGGAAGCATGAAAATCACTTTAAACATGCTAATTTTAGCTCTAACACTGATGATCCACCTACAAATGTGAACTGACGTTCAAAAATAAAACATTTGAAAATGGACCATTTTCCACATTTCTGAAGCATGACGTAATGGGGGGTGTTATCTCTTTTGTCGAAAATCAGCCGTTTTTGCTCGAACATTAAATGCCTCCAAATGGTATTTAATTAACTTCCCGGGGTGAAGAAACCCTTTTTGAGAACTCAGAGTGAGTAAATTGGCCATTTTCATGCACTTTTAACCATTCCATAAATCTTGTGTTTAGGGACCCTGGAAGCATGAAAATCACTTTAAACATGCTAATTTTAGCTCTAACACTCATGATCCACCTACAAATGTGAACTGACGTTCAAAAATAAAACATTTGAAAACGGACCATTTTCCACATTTCTGAAGCATGACGTAATGGGGGGGTGTTATCTCTTTTGTCAAAAATCAGCTGTTTTTGATTGAACATTAAATGCCTCCAAATAGTATTTAAATCACTTCCCGAGCCCCTGGAAGCATGAAAATCGCTTTAAACATGCTAATTTTAGCTCTAACACTGATGATCCACCTACAAATGTGAACTGACGTGCAAAAATAAAACATTTGAAAACGGACCATTTTCCACATTTCTGAAGCATGACGTAATGGGGGGGTGTTATCTCTTTTGTCGAAAATCAGCCGTTTTTGCTCGAACATTAAATGCCTCCAAATGGTATTTAATTAACTTCCCGGGGTGAAGAAACCCTTTTTGAGAACTCAGAGTGAGTAAATTGGCCATTTTCATGCACTTTTAACCATTCCATAAATCTTGTGTTTAGGGCCCCTGGAAGCATGAAAATCACTTTAAACATGCTAATTTTAGCTCTAACACTGATGATCCACCTACAAATGTGAACTGACGTTCAAAAAGAAAACATTTGAAAATGGACCATTTTCCAAATTTCTGAAGCATGACGTAATGGGGGGGTGTTATCTCTTTTGTCAAAAATCTGCTGTTTTTGCTTGAACATTAAATGCCTCCAAATAGTATTTAATTCACTTCCCGAGCCCCTGGAAGCATGAAAATCACTTTAAACATGCTAATTTTAGCACTAACATTGATGATCCACCTACAAATGTGAACTGACGTTCAAAAATATAACATTTGAAAACGGACCATTTTCCACATTTCTGAAGCATGACGTAATGGGGGGGTGTTATCTCTTTTGTCGAAAATCAGCCGTTTTTGCTCGAACATTAAATGCCTCCAAATGGTATTTAATTAACTTCCCGGGGTGAAGAAACCCTTTTTGAGAACTCAGAGTGAGTAAATTGGCCATTTTCATGGACTTTTAACCATTCCATAAATCTTGTGTTTAGGGCCCCTGGAAGCATGAAAATCACTTTAAACATGCTAATTTTAGCTCTAACACTGATGATCCACCTACAAATGTGAACTGACGTTCAAAAATAAAACATTTGAAAACGGACCATTTTCCACATTTCTGAAGCATGACGTAATGGGGGGGTGTTATCTCTTTTGTCAAAAATCAGCTGTTTTTGATTGAACATTAAATGCCTCCAAATAGTATTTAATTCACTTCCCAAACCCCTGGAAGCATGAAAATCACTTTAAACATGCTAATTTTAGCTCTAACACTGATGATCAACCTACAAATGTGAACTGACGTTCAAAAATAAAACATTTGAAAACGGACCATTTTCCACATTCCTGAAGCATGACGTAATGGGGGGTGTTATCTCATTTGTCGAAAATCAGCCGTTTTTGCTCGAACATTAAATGCCTCCAAATGGTATTTAATTAACTTCCCGGGGTGAAGAAACCCTTTTTGAGAACTCAGAGTGAGTACATTGGCCATTTTCATGCACTTTTGACCATTCCATAAATCTTGTGTTTAGGGCCCCTGGAAGCATGAAAATCACTTTAAACATGCTAATTTTAGCTCTAACACTGATGATCCACCTACAAATGTGAACTGACGTTCAAAAATAAAACATTTGAAAACGGACCATTTTCCACATTTCTGAAGCATGACGTAATGGGGGGGTGTTATCTCTTTTGTCAAAAATCAGCTGTTTTTGATTGAACATTAAATGCCTCCAAATAGTATTTAATTCACTTCCCGAGCCCCTGGAAGCATGAAAATGACTTTAAACATGCTAATTTTAGCTCTAACACTGATGATCCACCTACAAATGTGAACTGACGTTCAAAAATAAAACATTTGAAAATGGACCATTTTCCACATTTCTGAAGCATGACGTAATGGGGGGGTGTTATCTCTTTTGTCGAAAATCAGCCGTTTTTGCTCGAACATTAAATGCCTCCAAATGGTATTTAATTAACTTCCCGGGGTGACGAAACCCTTTTTGAGAACTCAGAGTGAGTAAATTGGCCATTTTCATGCACTTTTCCATTCCATAAATCTTGTGTTTAGGACCCCTGGAAGCATGAAAATCACTTGAAACATGCTAATTTTAGCTCTAACACTGATGATCCACCTACAAATGTGAACTGACATTAAAAAATAAAACATTTGATAACGGACCATTTTCCACATTTCTGAAGCATGACGTAATGGGGGGGTGTTATCTCTTTTGTCAAAAATCTGCTGTTTTTGATTGAACATTAAATGCCTCCAAATAGTATTTAATTCACTTCCCGAGCCCCTGGAAGCATGAAAATCACTTTAAACATGCTAATTTTAGCTCTAACACTGATGATCCACCTACAAATGTGAACTGACGTTCAAAAATAAAACATTTGAAAACGGACCATTTTCCACATTTCTGAAGCATGACGTAATGGGGGGGTGTTATCTCTTTTGTCGAAAATCAGCCGTTTTTGCTCGAACATTAAATGCCTCCAAATGGTATTTAATTAACTTCCCGGGGTGAAGAAACCCTTTTTGAGAACTCAGAGTGAGTAAATTGGCCATTTTCATGGACATTTAACCATTCCATAAATCTTGTGTTTAGGGCCCCTGGAAGCATGTAAATCACTTTAAACATGCTAATTTTAGCTCTAACACTGATGATCCACCTACAAATGTGAACTGACGTTCAAAAATAAAACATTTGAAAACGGACCATTTTCCACATTTCTGAAGCATGACATAATGGGGGGGTGTTATCTCTTTTGTCAAAAATCAGCTGTTTTTGATTGAACATTAAATGCCTCCAAATAGTATTTAATTCACTTCCCGAGCCCCTGGAAGCATGAAAATCACTTTAAACATGCTAATTTTAGCTCTAACACTGATGATCAACCTACAAATGTGAACTGACGTTCAAAAATAAAACATTTGAAAACGGACCCTTTTCCACATTCCTGAAGCATGACGTAATGGGGGGTGTGATCTCTTTTGTCGAAAATCAGCCGTTTTTGCTCGAACATTAAATGCCTCCAAATGGTATTTAATTAACTTCCCGGGGTGAAGAAACCCTTTTTGAGAACTCAGAGTGAGTACATTGGCCATTTTCATGCACTTTTGACCATTCCATAAATCTTGTGTTTAGGGCCCCTGGAAGCATGAAAATCACTTTAAACATGCTAATTTTAGCTCTAACACTGATGATCCACCTACAAATGTGAACTGACGTTCAAAAATAAAACATTTGAAAACGGACCATTTTCCACATTTCTGAAGCATGACGTAATGGGGGGGTGTTATCTCTTTTGTCAAAAATCAGCTGTTTTTGATTGAACATTAAATGCCTCCAAATAGTATTTAATTCACTTCCCGAGCCCCTGGAAGCATGAAAATCACTTTAAACATGCTAATTTTAGCTCTAACACTGATGATCCACCTACAAATGTGAACTGACGTTCAAAAATAAAACATTTGAAAATGGACCATTTTCCACATTTCTGAAGCATGACGTAATGGGGGGGTGTTATCTCTTTTGTCAAAAATCTGCTGTTTTTGCTTGAACATTAAATGCCTCCAAATAGTATTTAATTCACTTCCCGAGCCCCTGGAAGCATGAAAATCATTTTAAACATGCTAATTTTAGCTCTAACATTGATGATCCACCTACAAATGTGAACTGACGTTCAAAAATATAACATTTGAAAACGGACCATTTTCCACATTTCTGAAGCATGACGTAATGGGGGGGTGTTATCTCTTTTGTCGAAAATCAGCCGTTTTTGCTCGAACATTAAATGCCTCCAAATGGTATTTAATTAACTTCCCGGGGTGACGAAACCCTTTTTGAGAACTCAGAGTGAGTAAATTGGCCATTTTCATGCACTTTTCCATTTCATAAATCTTGTGTTTAGGACCCCTGGAAGCATGAAAATCACTTGAAACATGCTAATTTTAGCTCTAACACTGATGATCCACCTACAAATGTGAACTGACATTAAAAAATAAAACATTTGATAACGGACCATTTTCCACATTTCTGAAGCATGACGTAATGGGGGGGGTGTTATCTCTTTTGTCAAAAATCTGCTGTTTTTGATTGAACATTAAATGCCTCCAAATAGTATTTAATTCACTTCCCGAGCCCCTGGAAGCATGAAAATCACTTTAAACATGCTAATTTTAGCTCTAACACTGATGATCCACCTACAAATGTGAACTGACGTTCAAAAATAAAACATTTGAAAATGGACCATTTTCCACATTTCTGAAGCATGACGTAATGGGGGGGTGTTATCTCTTTTGTCGAAAATCAGCCGTTTTTGCTCGAACATTAAATGCCTCCAAATGGTATTTAATTAACTTCCCGGGGTGAAGAAACCCTTTTTGAGAACTCAGAGTGAGTAAATTGGCCATTTTCATGGACTTTTAACCATTCCATAAATCTTGTGTTTAGGGACCCTGGAAGCATGAAAATCACTTTAAACATGCTAATTTTAGCTCTAACACTGATGATCCACCTACAAATGTGAACTGACGTTCAAAAATAAAACATTTGAAAACGGACCATTTTCCACATTTCTGAAGCATGACGTAATGGGGGGGTGTTATCTCTTTTGTCAAAAATCAGCTGTTTTTGATTGAACATTAAATGCCTCCAAATAGTATTTAATTCACTTCCCGAGCCCCTGGAAGCATGAAAATCACTTTAAACATGCTAATTTTAGCTCTAACACTGATGATCCACCTACAAATGTGAACTGACGTTCAAAAATAAAACATTTGAAAACGGACCATTTTCCACATTTCTGAAGCATGACGTAATGGGGGGGTGTTATCTCTTTTGTCGAAAATCAGCCGTTTTTGCTCGAACATTAAATGCCTCCAAATGGTATTTAATTAACTTCCCGGGGTGAAGAAACCCTTTTTGAGAACTCAGAGTGAGTAAATTGGCCATTTTCATGGACTTTTAACCATTCCATAAATCTTGTGATTAGGGACCCTGGAAGCATGAAAATCACTTTAAACATGCTAATTTTAGCTCTAACACTGATGATCCACCTACAAATGTGAACTGACGTTCAAAAATAAAACATTTGAAAACGGACCATTTTCCACATTTCTGAAGCATGACGTAATGGGGGGGTGTTATCTCTTTTGTCAAAAATCAGCTGTTTTTGATTGAACATTAAATGCCTCCAAATAGTATTTAATTCACTTACCGAGCCCCTGGAAGCATGAAAATCACTTTAAACATGCTAATTTTAGCTCTAACACTGATGATCAACCTACAAATGTGAACTGACGTTCAAAAATAAAACATTTGAAAACGGACCATTTTCCACATTCCTGAAGCATGACGTAATGGGGGGTGTTATCTCTTTTGTCGAAAATCAGCCGTTTTTGCTCGAACATTAAATGCCTCCAAATGGTATTTAATTAACTTCCCGGGGTGAAGAAACCCTTTTTGAGAACTCAGAGTGAGTACATTGGCCATTTTCATGCACTTTTGACCATTCCATAAATCTTGTGTTTAGGGCCCCTGGAAGCATGAAAATCACTTTAAACATGCTAATTTTAGCTCTAACACTGATGATCCACCTACAAATGTGAACTGACGTTCAAAAATAAAACATTTGAAAACGGACCATTTTCCACATTTCTGAAGCATGACGTAATGGGGGGGTGTTATCTCTTTTGTCAAAAATCAGCTGTTTTTGATTGAACATTAAATGCCTCCAAATAGTATTTAATTCACTTCCCGAGCCCCTGGAAGCATGAAAATCACTTTAAACATGCTAATTTTAGCTCTAACACTGATGATCCACCTACAAATGTGAACTGACGTTCAAAAATAAAACATTTGAAAATGGACCATTTTCCACATTTCTGAAGCATGACGTAATGGGGGGGGGTGTTATCTCTTTTGTCGAAAATCAGCCGTTTTTGCTCGAACATTAAATGCCTCCAAATGGTATTTAATTAACTTCCCGTGGTGACGAAACCCTTTTTGAGAACTCAGAGTGAGTAAATTGGCCATTTTCATGCACTTTTCCATTCCATAAATCTTGTGTTTAGGACCCCTGGAAGCATGAAAATCACTTGAAACATGCTAATTTTAGCTCTAACACTGATGATCCACCTACAAATGTGAACTGACATTAAAAAATAAAACATTTGATAACGGACCATTTTCCACATTTCTGAAGCATGACGTAATGGGGGGGTGTTATCTCTTTTGTCAAAAATCTGCTGTTTTTGATTGAACATTAAATGCCTCCAAATAGTATTTAATTCACTTCCCGAGCCCCTGGAAGCATGAAAATCACTTTAAACATGCTAATTTTAGCTCTAACACTGATGATCCACCTACAAATGTGAACTGACGTTCAAAAATAAAACATTTGAAAACGGACCATTTTCCACATTTCTGAAGCATGACGTAATGGGGGGGTGTTATCTCTTTTGTCGAAAATCAGCCGTTTTTGCTCGAACATTAAATGCCTCCAAATGGTATTTAATTAACTTCCCGGGGTGAAGAAACCCTTTTTGAGAACTCAGAGTGAGTAAATTGGCCATTTTCATGGACTTTTAACCATTCCATAAATCTTGTGTTTAGGGACCCTGGAAGCATGAAAATCACTTTAAACATGCTAATTTTAGCTCTAACACTGATGATCCACCTACAAATGTGAACTGACGTTCAAAAATAAAACATTTGAAAACGGACCATTTTCCACATTTCTGAAGCATGACGTAATGGGGGGGTGTTATCTCTTTTGTCAAAAATCAGCTGTTTTTGATTGAACATTAAATGCCTCCAAATAGTATTTAATTCACTTCCCGAGCCCCTGGAAGCATGAAAATCACTTTAAACATGCTAATTTTAGCTCTAACACTGATGATCCACCTACAAATGTGAACTGACGTTCAAAAATAAAACATTTGAAAACGGACCATTTTCCACATTTCTGAAGCATGACGTAATGGGGGGGTGTTATCTCTTTTGTCGAAAATCAGCCGTTTTTGCTCGAACATTAAATGCCTCCAAATGGTATTTAATTAACTTCCCGGGGTGAAGAAACCCTTTTTGAGAACTCAGAGTGAGTAAATTGGCCATTTTCATGGACTTTTAACCATTCCATAAATCTTGTGTTTAGGGACCCTGGAAGCATGAAAATCACTTTAAACATGCTAATTTTAGCTCTAACACTGATGATCCACCTACAAATGTGAACTGACGTTCAAAAATAAAACATTTGAAAACGGACCATTTTCCACATTTCTGAAGCATGACGTAATGGGGGGGTGTTATCTCTTTTGTCAAAAATCAGCTGTTTTTGATTGAACATTAAATGCCTCCAAATAGTATTTAATTCACTTCCCGAGCCCCTGGAAGCATGAAAATCACTTTAAACATGCTAATTTTAGCTCTAACACTGATGATCAACCTACAAATGTGAACTGACGTTCAAAAATAAAACATTTGAAAACGGACCATTTTCCACATTCCTGAAGCATGACGTAATGGGGGGTGTTATCTCTTTTGTCGAAAATCAGCCGTTTTTGCTCGAACATTAAATGCCTCCAAATGGTATTTAATTAACTTCCCGGGGTGAAGAAACCCTTTTTGAGAACTCAGAGTGAGTACATTGGCCATTTTCATGCACTTTTGACCATTCCATAAATCTTGTGTTTAGGGCCCCTGGAAGCATGAAAATCACTTTAAACATGCTAATTTTAGCTCTAACACTGATGATCCACCTACAAATGTGAACTGACGTTCAAAAATAAAACATTTGAAAACGGACCATTTTCCACATTTCTGAAGCATGACGTAATGGGGGGGTGTTATCTCTTTTGTCAAAAATCAGCTGTTTTTGATTGAACATTAAATGCCTCCAAATAGTATTTAATTCACTTCCCGAGCCCCTGGAAGCATGAAAATCACTTTAAACATGCTAATTTTAGCTCTAACACTGATGATCCACCTACAAATGTGAACTGACGTTCAAAAATAAAACATTTGAAAATGGACCATTTTCCACATTTCTGAAGCATGACGTAATGGGGGGGGTGTTATCTCTTTTGTCGAAAATCAGCCGTTTTTGCTCGAACATTAAATGCCTCCAAATGGTATTTAATTAACTTCCCGGGGTGACGAAACCCTTTTTGAGAACTCAGAGTGAGTAAATTGGCCATTTTCATGCACTTTTCCATTCCATAAATCTTGTGTTTAGGACCCCTGGAAGCATGAAAATCACTTGAAACATGCTAATTTTAGCTCTAACACTGATGATCCACCTACAAATGTGAACTGACATTAAAAAATAAAACATTTGATAACGGACCATTTTCCACATTTCTGAAGCATGACGTAATGGGGGGGTGTTATCTCTTTTGTCAAAAATCTGCTGTTTTTGATTGAACATTAAATGCCTCCAAATAGTATTTAATTCACTTCCCGAGCCCCTGGAAGCATGAAAATCACTTTAAACATGCTAATTTTAGCTCTAACACTGATGATCCACCTACAAATGTGAACTGACGTTCAAAAATAAAACATTTGAAAACGGACCATTTTCCACATTTCTGAAGCATGACGTAATGGGGGGGTGTTATCTCTTTTGTCGAAAATCAGCCGTTTTTGCTCGAACATTAAATGCCTCCAAATGGTATTTAATTAACTTCCCGGGGTGAAGAAACCCTTTTTGAGAACTCAGAGTGAGTAAATTGGCCATTTTCATGCACTTTTAACCATTCCATAAATCTTGTGTTTAGGGACCCTGGAAGCATGAAAATCACTTTAAACATGCTAATTTTAGCTCTAACACTGATGATCCACCTACAAATGTGAACTGACGTTCAAAAATAAAACATTTGAAAACGGACCATTTTCCACATTTCGGAAGCATGACGTAATGGGGGGGTGTTATCTCTTTTGTCAAAAATCAGCTGTTTTTGATTGAACATTAAATGCCTCCAAATAGTATTTAATTCACTTCCCGAGCCCCTGGAAGCATGAAAATCACTTTAAACATGCTAATTTTAGCTCTAACACTGATGATCCACCTACAAATGTGAACTGACGTTCAAAAATAAAACATTTGAAAACGGACCATTTTCCACATTTCTGAAGCATGACGTAATGGGGGGGTGTTATCTCTTTTGTCGAAAATCAGCCGTTTTTGCTCGAATATTAAATGCCTCCAAATGGTATTTAATTAACTTCCCGGGGTGAAGAAACCCTTTTTGAGAACTCAGAGTGAGTAAATTGGCCATTTTCATGGACTTTTAACCATTCCATAAATCTTGTGTTTAGGGCCCCTGGAAGCATGAAAATCACTTTAAACATGCTAATTTTAGCTCTAACACTGATGATCCACCTACAAATGTGAACTGACGTTCAAAAATAAAACATTTGAAAACGGACCATTTTCCACATTTCTGAAGCATGACGTAATGGGGGGGTGTTATCTCTTTTGTCAAAAATCAGCTGTTTTTGATTGAACATTAAATGCCTCCAAATAGTATTTAATTCACTTCCCGAGCCCCTGGAAGCATGAAAATCACTTTAAACATGCTAATTTTAGCTCTAACACTGATGATCAACCTACAAATGTGAACTGACGTTCAAAAATAAAACATTTGAAAACGGACCATTTTCCACATTCCTGAAGCATGACGTAATGGGGGGTGTTATCTCTTTTGTCGAAAATCAGCCGTTTTTGCTCGAACATTAAATGCCTCCAAATGGTATTTAATTAACTTCCCGGGGTGAAGAAACCCTTTTTGAGAACTCAGAGTGAGTACATTGGCCATTTTCATGCACTTTTGACCATTCCATAAATCTTGTGTTTAGGGCCCCTGGAAGCATGAAAATCACTTTAAACATGCTAATTTTAGCTCTAACACTGATGATCCACCTACAAATGTGAACTGACGTTCAAAAATAAAACATTTGAAAACGGACCATTTTCCACATTTTTGAAGCATGACGTAATGGGGGGGTGTTATCTCTTTTGTCAAAAATCAGCTGTTTTTGATTGAACATTAAATGCCTCCAAATAGTATTTAATTCACTTCCCGAGCCCCTGGAAGCATGAAAATCACTTTAAACATGCTAATTTTAGCTCTAACACTGATGATCCACCTACAAATGTGAACTGACGTTCAAAAATAAAACATTTGAAAATGGACCATTTTCCACATTTCTGAAGCATGACGTAATGGGGGGGTGTTATCTCTTTTGTCGAAAATCAGCCGTTTTTGCTCGAACATTAAATGCCTCCAAATGGTATTTAATTAACTTCCCGGGGTGACGAAACCCTTTTTGAGAACTCAGAGTGAGTAAATTGGCCATTTTCATGCACTTTTCCATTCCATAAATCTTGTGTTTAGGACCCCTGGAAGCATTAAAATCACTTGAAACATGCTAATTTTAGCTCTAACACTGATGATCCACCTACAAATGTGAACTGACGTTCAAAAATAAAACATTTGAAAACGGACCATTTTCCACATTTCTGAAGCATGACGTAATGGGGGGGTGTTATCTCTTTTGTCAAAAATCAGCTGTTTTTGATTGAACATTAAATGCCTCCAAATAGTATTTAATTCACTTCCCGAGCCCCTGGAAGCATGAAAATCACTTTAAACATGCTAATTTTAGCTCTAACACTGATGATCAACCTACAAATGTGAACTGACGTTCAAAAATAAAACATTTGAAAACTGACCATTTTCCACATTCCTGAAGCATGACGTAATGGGGGGTGTTATCTCTTTTGTCGAAAATCAGCCGTTTTTGCTCGAACATTAAATGCCTCCAAATGGTATTTAATTAACTTCCCGGGGTGAAGAAACCCTTCTTGAGAACTCAGAGTGAGTACATTGGCCATTTTCATGCACTTTTAACCATTCCATAAATCTTGTGTTTAGGGCCCCTGGAAGCATGAAAATCACTTTAAACATGCTAATTTTAGCTCTAACACTGATGATCCACCTACAAATGTGAACTGACATTAAAAAATAAAACATTTGATAACGGACCATTTTCCACATTTCTGAAGCATGACGTAATGGGGGGGTGTTATCTCTTTTGTCAAAAATCTGCTGTTTTTGATTGAACATTAAATGCCTCCAAATAGTATTTAATTCACTTCCCGAGCCCCTGGAAGCATGAAAATCACTTTAAACATGCTAATTTTAGCTCTAACACTGATGATCCACCTACAAATGTGAACTGACGTTCAAAAATAAAACATTTGAAAACGGACCATTTTCCACATTTCTGAAGCATGACGTAATGGGGGGTGTTATCTCTTTTGTCGAAAATCAGCCGTTTTTGCTCGAACATTAAATGCCTCCAAATGGTATTTAATTAACTTCCCGGGGTGAAGAAACCCTTTTTGAGAACTCAGAGTGAGTAAATTGGCCATTTTCATGCACTTTTAACCATTCCATAAATCTTGTGTTTAGGGACCCTGGAAGCATGAAAATCACTTTAAACATGCTAATTTTAGCTCTAACACTCATGATCCACCTACAAATGTGAACTGACGTTCAAAAATAAAACATTTGAAAACGGACCATTTTCCACATTTCTGAAGCATGACGTAATGGGGGGGTGTTATCTCTTTTGTCAAAAATCAGCTGTTTTTGATTGAACATTAAATGCCTCCAAATAGTATTTAATTCACTTCCCGAGCCCCTGGAAGCATGAAAATCGCTTTAAACATGCTAATTTTAGCTCTAACACTGATGATCCACCTACAAATGTGAACTGACGTGCAAAAATAAAACATTTGAAAACGGACCATTTTCCACATTTCTGAAGCATGACGTAATGGGGGGGTGTTATCTCTTTTGTCGAAAATCAGCCGTTTTTGCTCGAACATTAAATGCCTCCAAATGGTATTTAATTAACTTCCCGGGGTGAAGAAACCCTTTTTGAGAACTCAGAGTGAGTAAATTGGCCATTTTCATGCACTTTTAACCATTCCATAAATCTTGTGTTTAGGGCCCCTGGAAGCATGAAAATCACTTTAAACATGCTAATTTTAGCTCTAACACTGATGATCCACCTACAAATGTGAACTGACGTTCAAAAAGAAAACATTTGAAAATGGACCATTTTCCACATTTCTGAAGCATGACGTAATGGGGGGGTGTTATCTCTTTTGTCAAAAATCTGCTGTTTTTGCTTGAACATTAAATGCCTCCAAATAGTATTTAATTCACTTCCCGAGCCCCTGGAAGCATGAAAATCACTTTAAACATGCTAATTTTAGCTCTAACATTGATGATCCACCTACAAATGTGAACTGACGTTCAAAAATATAACATTTGAAAACGGACCATTTTCCACATTTCTGAAGCATGACGTAATGGGGGGGTGTTATCTCTTTTGTCGAAAATCAGCCGTTTTTGCTCGAACATTAAATGCCTCCAAATGGTATTTAATTAACTTCCCGGGGTGAAGAAACCCTTTTTGAGAACTCAGAGTGAGTAAATTGGCCATTTTCATGGACTTTTAACCATTCCATAAATCTTGTGTTTAGGGCCCCTGGAAGCATGAAAATCACTTTAAACATGCTAATTTTAGCTCTAACACTGATGATCCACCTACAAATGTGAACTGACGTTCAAAAATAAAACATTTGAAAACGGACCATTTTCCACATTTCTGAAGCATGACGTAATGGGGGGGTGTTATCTCTTTTGTCAAAAATCAGCTGTTTTTGATTGAACATTAAATGCCTCCAAATAGTATTTAATTCACTTCCCGAGCCCCGGGAAGCATGAAAATCACTTTAAACATGCTAATTTTAGCTCTAACACTGATGATCAACCTACAAATGTGAACTGACGTTCAAAAATAAAACATTTGAAAACGGACCATTTTCCACATTCCTGAAGCATGACGTAAGGGGGTGTTATCTCATTTGTCGAAAATCAGCCGTTTTTGCTCGAACATTAAATGCCTCCAAATGGTATTTAATTAACTTCCCGGGGTGAAGAAACCCTTTTTGAGAACTCAGAGTGAGTACATTGGCCATTTTCATGCACTTTTGACCATTCCATAAATCTTGTGTTTAGGGCCCCTGGAAGCATGAAAATCACTTTAAACATGCTAATTTTAGCTCTAACACTGATGATCCACCTACAAATGTGAACTGACGTTCAAAAATAAAACATTTGAAAACGGACCATTTTCCACATTTCTGAAGCATGACGTAATGGGGGGGTGTTATCTCTTTTGTCAAAAATCAGCTGTTTTTGATTGAACATTAAATGCCTCCAAATAGTATTTAATTCACTTCCCGAGCCCCTGGAAGCATGAAAATCACTTTAAACATGCTAATTTTAGCTCTAACACTGATGATCCACCTACAAATGTGAACTGACGTTCAAAAATAAAACATTTGAAAATGGACCATTTTCCACATTTCTGAAGCATGACGTAATGGGGGGGTGTTATCTCTTTTGTCGAAAATCAGCCGTTTTTGCTCGAACATTAAATGCCTCCAAATGGTATTTAATTAACTTCCCGGGGTGACGAAACCCTTTTTGAGAACTCAGAGTGAGTAAATTGGCCATTTTCATGCACTTTTCCATTCCATAAATCTTGTGTTTAGGACCCCTGGAAGCATGAAAATCACTTGAAACATGCTAATTTTAGCTCTAACACTGATGATCCACCTACAAATGTGAACTGACATTAAAAAATAAAACATTTGATAACGGACCATTTTCCACATTTCTGAAGCATGACGTAATGGGGGGGTGTTATCTCTTTTGTCAAAAATCTGCTGTTTTTGATTGAACATTAAATGCCTCCAAATAGTATTTAATTCACTTCCCGAGCCCCTGGAAGCATGAAAATCACTTTAAACATGCTAATTTTAGCTCTAACACTGATGATCCACCTACAAATGTGAACTGACGTTCAAAAATAAAACATTTGAAAACGGACCATTTTCCACATTTCTGAAGCATGACGTAATGGGGGGGTGTTATCTCTTTTGTCGAAAATCAGCCGTTTTTGCTCGAACATTAAATGCCTCCAAATGGTATTTAATTAACTTCCCGGGGTGAAGAAACCCTTTTTGAGAACTCAGAGTGAGTAAATTGGCCATTTTCATGGACATTTAACCATTCCATAAATCTTGTGTTTAGGGCCCCTGGAAGCATGAAAATCACTTTAAACATGCTAATTTTAGCTCTAACACTGATGATCCACCTACAAATGTGAACTGACGTTCAAAAATAAAACATTTGAAAACGGACCATTTTCCACATTTCTGAAGCATGACGTAATGGGGGGGTGTTATCTCTTTTGTCAAAAATCAGCTGTTTTTGATTGAACATTAAATGCCTCCAAATAGTATTTAATTCACTTCCCGAGCCCCTGGAAGCATGAAAATCACTTTAAACATGCTAATTTTAGCTCTAACACTGATGATCAACCTACAAATGTGAACTGACGTTCAAAAATAAAACATTTGAAAACGGACCATTTTCCACATTCCTGAAGCATGACGTAATGGGGGGTGTGATCTCTTTTGTCGAAAATCAGCCGTTTTTGCTCGAACATTAAATGCCTCCAAATGGTATTTAATTAACTTCCCGGGGTGAAGAAACCCTTTTTGAGAACTCAGAGTGAGTACATTGGCCATTTTCATGCACTTTTGACCATTCCATAAATCTTGTGTTTAGGGCCCCTGGAAGCATGAAAATCACTTTAAACATGCTAATTTTAGCTCTAACACTGATGATCCACCTACAAATGTGAACTGACGTTCAAAAATAAAACATTTGAAAACGGACCATTTTCCACATTTCTGAAGCATGACGTAATGGGGGGGTGTTATCTCTTTTGTCAAAAATCAGCTGTTTTTGATTGAACATTAAATACCTCCAAATAGTATTTAATTCACTTCCCGAGCCCCTGGAAGCATGAAAATCACTTTAAACATGCTAATTTTAGCTCTAACACTGATGATCCACCTACAAATGTGAACTGACGTTCAAAAATAAAACATTTGAAAATGGACCATTTTCCACATTTCTGAAGCATGACGTAATGGGGGGGTGTTATCTCTTTTGTCAAAAATCTGCTGTTTTTGCTTGAACATTAAATGCCTCCAAATAGTATTTAATTCACTTCCCGAGCCCCTGGAAGCATGAAAATCACTTTAAACATGCTAATTTTAGCTCTAACATTGATGATCCACCTACAAATGTGAACTGACGTTCAAAAATATAACATTTGAAAACGGACCATTTTCCACATTTCTGAAGCATGACGTAATGGGGGGGTGTTATCTCTTTTGTCGAAAATCAGCCGTTTTTGCTCGAACATTAAATGCCTCCAAATGGTATTTAATTAACTTCCCGGGGTGAAGAAACCCTTTTTGAGAACTCAGAGTGAGTAAATTGGCCATTTTCATGGACTTTTAACCATTCCATAAATCTTGTGTTTAGGGCCCCTGGAAGCATGAAAATCACTTTAAACATGCTAATTTTAGCTCTAACACTGATGATCCACCTACAAATGTGAACTGACGTTCAAAAATAAAACATTTGAAAACGGACCATTTTCCACATTTCTGAAGCATGACGTAATGGGGGGGTGTTATCTCTTTTGTCAAAAATCAGCTGTTTTTGATTGAACATTAAATGCCTCCAAATAGTATTTAATTCACTTCCCGAGCCCCTGGAAGCATGAAAATCACTTTAAACATGCTAATTTTAGCTCTAACACTGATGATCCACCTACAAATGTGAACTGACGTTCAAAAATAAAACATTTGAAAATGGACCATTTTCCACATTTCTGAAGCATGACGTAATGGGGGGTGTTATCTCTTTTGTCGAAAATCAGCCGTTTTTGCTCGAACATTAAATGCCTCCAAATGGTATTTAATTAACTTCCCGGGGTGAAGAAACCCTTTTTGAGAACTCAGAGTGAGTAAATTGGCCATTTTCATGCACTTTTAACCATTCCATAAATCTTGTGTTTAGGGACCCTGGAAGCATGAAAATCACTTTAAACATGCTAATTTTAGCTCTAACACTCATGATCCACCTACAAATGTGAACTGACGTTCAAAAATAAAACATTTGAAAACGGACCATTTTCCACATTTCTGAAGCATGACGTAATGGGGGGGTGTTATCTCTTTTGTCAAAAATCAGCTGTTTTTGATTGAACATTAAATGCCTCCAAATAGTATTTAAATCACTTCCCGAGCCCCTGGAAGCATGAAAATCGCTTTAAACATGCTAATTTTAGCTCTAACACTGATGATCCACCTACAAATGTGAACTGACGTGCAAAAATAAAACATTTGAAAACGGACCATTTTCCACATTTCTGAAGCATGACGTAATGGGGGGGTGTTATCTCTTTTGTCGAAAATCAGCCGTTTTTGCTCGAACATTAAATGCCTCCAAATGGTATTTAATTAACTTCCCGGGGTGAAGAAACCCTTTTTGAGAACTCAGAGTGAGTAAATTGGCCATTTTCATGCACTTTTAACCATTCCATAAATCTTGTGTTTAGGGCCCCTGGAAGCATGAAAATCACTTTAAACATGCTAATTTTAGCTCTAACACTGATGATCCACCTACAAATGTGAACTGACGTTCAAAAAGAAAACATTTGAAAATGGACCATTTTCCACATTTCTGAAGCATGACGTAATGGGGGGGTGTTATCTCTTTTGTCAAAAATCTGCTGTTTTTGCTTGAACATTAAATGCCTCCAAATAGTATTTAATTCACTTCCCGAGCCCCTGGAAGCATGAAAATCACTTTAAACATGCTAATTTTAGCACTAACATTGATGATCCACCTACAAATGTGAACTGACGTTCAAAAATATAACATTTGAAAACGGACCATTTTCCACATTTCTGAAGCATGACGTAATGGGGGGGTGTTATCTCTTTTGTCGAAAATCAGCCGTTTTTGCTCGAACATTAAATGCCTCCAAATGGTATTTAATTAACTTCCCGGGGTGAAGAAACCCTTTTTGAGAACTCAGAGTGAGTAAATTGGCCATTTTCATGGACTTTTAACCATTCCATAAATCTTGTGTTTAGGGCCCCTGGAAGCATGAAAATCACTTTAAACATGCTAATTTTAGCTCTAACACTGATGATCCACCTACAAATGTGAACTGACGTTCAAAAATAAAACATTTGAAAACGGACCATTTTCCACATTTCTGAAGCATGACGTAATGGGGGGGTGTTATCTCTTTTGTCAAAAATCAGCTGTTTTTGATTGAACATTAAATGCCTCCAAATAGTATTTAATTCACTTCCCAAACCCCTGGAAGCATGAAAATCACTTTAAACATGCTAATTTTAGCTCTAACACTGATGATCAACCTACAAATGTGAACTGACGTTCAAAAATAAAACATTTGAAAACGGACCATTTTCCACATTCCTGAAGCATGACGTAATGGGGGGTGTTATCTCATTTGTCGAAAATCAGCCGTTTTTGCTCGAACATTAAATGCCTCCAAATGGTATTTAATTAACTTCCCGGGGTGAAGAAACCCTTTTTGAGAACTCAGAGTGAGTACATTGGCCATTTTCATGCACTTTTGACCATTCCATAAATCTTGTGTTTAGGGCCCCTGGAAGCATGAAAATCACTTTAAACATGCTAATTTTAGCTCTAACACTGATGATCCACCTACAAATGTGAACTGACGTTCAAAAATAAAACATTTGAAAACGGACCATTTTCCACATTTCTGAAGCATGACGTAATGGGGGGGTGTTATCTCTTTTGTCAAAAATCAGCTGTTTTTGATTGAACATTAAATGCCTCCAAATAGTATTTAATTCACTTCCCGAGCCCCTGGAAGCATGAAAATGACTTTAAACATGCTAATTTTAGCTCTAACACTGATGATCCACCTACAAATGTGAACTGACGTTCAAAAATAAAACATTTGAAAATGGACCATTTTCCACATTTCTGAAGCATGACGTAATGGGGGGTGTTATCTCTTTTGTCGAAAATCAGCCGTTTTTGCTCGAACATTAAATGCCTCCAAATGGTATTTAATTAACTTCCCGGGGTGACGAAACCCTTTTTGAGAACTCAGAGTGAGTAAATTGGCCATTTTCATGCACTTTTCCATTCCATAAATCTTGTGTTTAGGACCCCTGGAAGCATGAAAATCACTTGAAACATGCTAATTTTAGCTCTAACACTGATGATCCACCTACAAATGTGAACTGACATTAAAAAATAAAACATTTGATAACGGACCATTTTCCACATTTCTGAAGCATGACGTAATGGGGGGGTGTTATCTCTTTTGTCAAAAATCTGCTGTTTTTGATTGAACATTAAATGCCTCCAAATAGTATTTAATTCACTTCCCGAGCCCCTGGAAGCATGAAAATCACTTTAAACATGCTAATTTTAGCTCTAACACTGATGATCCACCTACAAATGTGAACTGACGTTCAAAAATAAAACATTTGAAAACGGACCATTTTCCACATTTCTGAAGCATGACGTAATGGGGGGGGTGTTATCTCTTTTGTCGAAAATCAGCCGTTTTTGCTCGAACATTAAATGCCTCCAAATGGTATTTAATTAACTTCCCGGGGTGAAGAAACCCTTTTTGAGAACTCAGAGTGAGTAAATTGGCCATTTTCATGGACATTTAACCATTCCATAAATCTTGTGTTTAGGGCCCCTGGAAGCATGTAAATCACTTTAAACATGCTAATTTTAGCTCTAACACTGATGATCCACCTACAAATGTGAACTGACGTTCAAAAATAAAACATTTGAAAACGGACCATTTTCCACATTTCTGAAGCATGACATAATGGGGGGGTGTTATCTCTTTTGTCAAAAATCAGCTGTTTTTGATTGAACATTAAATGCCTCCAAATAGTATTTAATTCACTTCCCGAGCCCCTGGAAGCATGAAAATCACTTTAAACATGCTAATTTTAGCTCTAACACTGATGATCAACCTACAAATGTGAACTGACGTTCAAAAATAAAACATTTGAAAACGGACCCTTTTCCACATTCCTGAAGCATGACGTAATGGGGGGTGTGATCTCTTTTGTCGAAAATCAGCCGTTTTTGCTCGAACATTAAATGCCTCCAAATGGTATTTAATTAACTTCCCGGGGTGAAGAAACCCTTTTTGAGAACTCAGAGTGAGTACATTGGCCATTTTCATGCACTTTTGACCATTCCATAAATCTTGTGTTTAGGGCCCCTGGAAGCATGAAAATCACTTTAAACATGCTAATTTTAGCTCTAACACTGATGATCCACCTACAAATGTGAACTGACGTTCAAAAATAAAACATTTGAAAACGGACCATTTTCCACATTTCTGAAGCATGACGTAATGGGGGGGTGTTATCTCTTTTGTCAAAAATCAGCTGTTTTTGATTGAACATTAAATGCCTCCAAATAGTATTTAATTCACTTCCCGAGCCCCTGGAAGCATGAAAATCACTTTAAACATGCTAATTTTAGCTCTAACACTGATGATCCACCTACAAATGTGAACTGACGTTCAAAAATAAAACATTTGAAAATGGACCATTTTCCACATTTCTGAAGCATGACGTAATGGGGGGGTGTTATCTCTTTTGTCAAAAATCTGCTGTTTTTGCTTGAACATTAAATGCCTCCAAATAGTATTTAATTCACTTCCCGAGCCCCTGGAAGCATGAAAATCACTTTAAACATGCTAATTTTAGCTCTAACATTGATGATCCACCTACAAATGTGAACTGACGTTCAAAAATATAACATTTGAAAACGGACCATTTTCCACATTTCTGAAGCATGACGTAATGGGGGGGTGTTATCTCTTTTGTCGAAAATCAGCCGTTTTTGCTCGAACATTAAATGCCTCCAAATGGTATTTAATTAACTTCCCGGGGTGAAGAAACCCTTTTTGAGAACTCAGAGTGAGTAAATTGGCCATTTTCATGGACTTTTAACCATTCCATAAATCTTGTGTTTAGGGCCCCTGGAAGCATGAAAATCACTTTAAACATGCTAATTTTAGCTCTAACACTGATGATCCACCTACAAATGTGAACTGACGTTCAAAAATAAAACATTTGAAAACGGACCATTTTCCACATTTCTGAAGCATGACGTAATGGGGGGGTGTTATCTCTTTTGTCAAAAATCAGCTGTTTTTGATTGAACATTAAATGCCTCCAAATAGTATTTAATTCACTTCCCGAGCCCCTGGAAGCATGAAAATCACTTTAAACATGCTAATTTTAGCTCTAACACTGATGATCCACCTACAAATGTGAACTGACGTTCAAAAATAAAACATTTGAAAATGGACCATTTTCCACATTTCTGAAGCATGACGTAATGGGGGGGTGTTATCTCTTTTGTCGAAAATCAGCCGTTTTTGCTCGAACATTAAATGCCTCCAAATGGTATTTAATTAACTTCCCGGGGTGACGAAACCCTTTTTGAGAACTCAGAGTGAGTAAATTGGCCATTTTCATGCACTTTTCCATTTCATAAATCTTGTGTTTAGGACCCCTGGAAGCATGAAAATCACTTGAAACATGCTAATTTTAGCTCTAACACTGATGATCCACCTACAAATGTGAACTGACATTAAAAAATAAAACATTTGATAACGGACCATTTTCCACATTTCTGAAGCATGACGTAATGGGGGGGGTGTTATCTCTTTTGTCAAAAATCTGCTGTTTTTGATTGAACATTAAATGCCTCCAAATAGTATTTAATTCACTTCCCGAGCCCCTGGAAGCATGAAAATCACTTTAAACATGCTAATTTTAGCTCTAACACTGATGATCCACCTACAAATGTGAACTGACGTTCAAAAATAAAACATTTGAAAACGGACCATTTTCCACATTTCTGAAGCATGACGTAATGGGGGGGTGTTATCTCTTTTGTCGAAAATCAGCCGTTTTTGCTCGAACATTAAATGCCTCCAAATGGTATTTAATTAACTTCCCGGGGTGAAGAAACCCTTTTTGAGAACTCAGAGTGAGTAAATTGGCCATTTTCATGGACTTTTAACCATTCCATAAATCTTGTGTTTAGGGACCCTGGAAGCATGAAAATCACTTTAAACATGCTAATTTTAGCTCTAACACTGATGATCCACCTACAAATGTGAACTGACGTTCAAAAATAAAACATTTGAAAACGGACCATTTTCCACATTTCTGAAGCATGACGTAATGGGGGGGTGTTATCTCTTTTGTCAAAAATCAGCTGTTTTTGATTGAACATTAAATGCCTCCAAATAGTATTTAATTCACTTCCCGAGCCCCTGGAAGCATGAAAATCACTTTAAACATGCTAATTTTAGCTCTAACACTGATGATCCACCTACAAATGTGAACTGACGTTCAAAAATAAAACATTTGAAAACGGACCATTTTCCACATTTCTGAAGCATGACGTAATGGGGGGGTGTTATCTCTTTTGTCGAAAATCAGCCGTTTTTGCTCGAACATTAAATGCCTCCAAATGGTATTTAATTAACTTCCCGGGGTGAAGAAACCCTTTTTGAGAACTCAGAGTGAGTAAATTGGCCATTTTCATGGACTTTTAACCATTCCATAAATCTTGTGTTTAGGGACCCTGGAAGCATGAAAATCACTTTAAACATGCTAATTTTAGCTCTAACACTGATGATCCACCTACAAATGTGAACTGACGTTCAAAAATAAAACATTTGAAAACGGACCATTTTCCACATTTCTGAAGCATGACGTAATGGGGGGGTGTTATCTCTTTTGTCAAAAATCAGCTGTTTTTGATTGAACATTAAATGCCTCCAAATAGTATTTAATTCACTTCCCGAGCCCCTGGAAGCATGAAAATCACTTTAAACATGCTAATTTTAGCTCTAACACTGATGATCAACCTACAAATGTGAACTGACGTTCAAAAATAAAACATTTGAAAACGGACCATTTTCCACATTCCTGAAGCATGACCTAATGGGGGGTGTTATCTCTTTTGTCGAAAATCAGCCGTTTTTGCTCGAACATTAAATGCCTCCAAATGGTATTTAATTAACTTCCCGGGGTGAAGAAACCCTTTTTGAGAACTCAGAGTGAGTACATTGGCCATTTTCATGCACTTTTGACCATTCCATAAATCTTGTGTTTAGGGCCCCTGGAAGCATGAAAATCACTTTAAACATGCTAATTTTAGCTCTAACACTGATGATCCACCTACAAATGTGAACTGACGTTCAAAAATAAAACATTTGAAAACGGACCATTTTCCACATTTCTGAAGCATGACGTAATGGGGGGGTGTTATCTCTTTTGTCAAAAATCAGCTGTTTTTGATTGAACATTAAATGCCTCCAAATAGTATTTAATTCACTTCCCGAGCCCCTGGAAGCATGAAAATCACTTTAAACATGCTAATTTTAGCTCTAACACTGATGATCCACCTACAAATGTGAACTGACGTTCAAAAATAAAACATTTGAAAATGGACCATTTTCCACATTTCTGAAGCATGACGTAATGGGGGGGGGGTGTTATCTCTTTTGTCGAAAATCAGCCGTTTTTGCTCGAACATTAAATGCCTCCAAATGGTATTTAATTAACTTCCCGGGGTGACGAAACCCTTTTTGAGAACTCAGAGTGAGTAAATTGGCCATTTTCATGCACTTTTCCATTCCATAAATCTTGTGTTTAGGACCCCTGGAAGCATGAAAATCACTTGAAACATGCTAATTTTAGCTCTAACACTGATGATCCACCTACAAATGTGAACTGACATTAAAAAATAAAACATTTGATAACGGACCATTTTCCACATTTCTGAAGCATGACGTAATGGGGGGGTGTTATCTCTTTTGTCAAAAATCTGCTGTTTTTGATTGAACATTAAATGCCTCCAAATAGTATTTAATTCACTTCCCGAGCCCCTGGAAGCATGAAAATCACTTTAAACATGCTAATTTTAGCTCTAACACTGATGATCCACCTACAAATGTGAACTGACGTTCAAAAATAAAACATTTGAAAACGGACCATTTTCCACATTTCTGAAGCATGACGTAATGGGGGGGTGTTATCTCTTTTGTCGAAAATCAGCCGTTTTTGCTCGAACATTAAATGCCTCCAAATGGTATTTAATTAACTTCCCGGGGTGAAGAAACCCTTTTTGAGAACTCAGAGTGAGTAAATTGGCCATTTTCATGGACTTTTAACCATTCCATAAATCTTGTGTTTAGGGACCCTGGAAGCATGAAAATCACTTTAAACATGCTAATTTTAGCTCTAACACTGATGATCCACCTACAAATGTGAACTGACGTTCAAAAATAAAACATTTGAAAACGGACCATTTTCCACATTTCTGAAGCATGACGTAATGGGGGGGTGTTATCTCTTTTGTCAAAAATCAGCTGTTTTTGATTGAACATTAAATGCCTCCAAATAGTATTTACTTCACTTCCCGAGCCCCTGGAAGCATGAAAATCACTTTAAACATGCTAATTTTAGCTCTAACACTGATGATCCACCTACAAATGTGAACTGACGTTCAAAAATAAAACATTTGAAAACGGACCATTTTCCACATTTCTGAAGCATGACGTAATGGGGGGGTGTTATCTCTTTTGTCGAAAATCAGCCGTTTTTGCTCGAACATTAAATGCCTCCAAATGGTATTTAATTAACTTCCCGGGGTGAAGAAACCCTTTTTGAGAACTCAGAGTGAGTAAATTGGCCATTTTCATGGACTTTTAACCATTCCATAAATCTTGTGTTTAGGGACCCTGGAAGCATGAAAATCACTTTAAACATGCTAATTTTAGCTCTAACACTGATGATCCACCTACAAATGTGAACTGACGTTCAAAAATAAAACATTTGAAAACGGACCATTTTCCACATTTCTGAAGCATGACGTAATGGGGGGGTGTTATCTCTTTTGTCAAAAATCAGCTGTTTTTGATTGAACATTAAATGCCTCCAAATAGTATTTAATTCACTTCCCGAGCCCCTGGAAGCATGAAAATCACTTTAAACATGCTAATTTTAGCTCTAACACTGATGATCAACCTACAAATGTGAACTGACGTTCAAAAATAAAACATTTGAAAACGGACCATTTTCCACATTCCTGAAGCATGACGTAATGGGGGGTGTTATCTCTTTTGTCGAAAATCAGCCGTTTTTGCTCGAACATTAAATGCCTCCAAATGGTATTTAATTAACTTCCCGAGGTGAAGAAACCCTTTTTGAGAACTCAGAGTGAGTACATTGGCCATTTTCATGCACTTTTGACCATTCCATAAATCTTGTGTTTAGGGCCCCTGGAAGCATGAAAATCACTTTAAACATGCTAATTTTAGCTCTAACACTGATGATCCACCTACAAATGTGAACTGACGTTCAAAAATAAAACATTTGAAAACGGACCATTTTCCACATTTCTGAAGCATGACGTAATGGGGGGGTGTTATCTCTTTTGTCAAAAATCAGCTGTTTTTGATTGAACATTAAATGCCTCCAAATAGTATTTAATTCACTTCCCGAGCCCCTGGAAGCATGAAAATCACTTTAAACATGCTAATTTTAGCTCTAACACTGATGATCCACCTACAAATGTGAACTGACGTTCAAAAATAAAACATTTGAAAATGGACCATTTTCCACATTTCTGAAGCATGACGTAATGGGGGGGGGTGTTATCTCTTTTGTCGAAAATCAGCCGTTTTTGCTCGAACATTAAATGCCTCCAAATGGTATTTAATTAACTTCCCGGGGTGACGAAACCCTTTTTGAGAACTCAGAGTGAGTAAATTGGCCATTTTCATGCACTTTTCCATTCCATAAATCTTGTGTTTAGGACCCCTGGAAGCATGAAAATCACTTGAAACATGCTAATTTTAGCTCTAACACTGATGATCCACCTACAAATGTGAACTGACATTAAAAAATAAAACATTTGATAACGGACCATTTTCCACATTTCTGAAGCATGACGTAATGGGGGGGTGTTATCTCTTTTGTCAAAAATCTGCTGTTTTTGATTGAACATTAAATGCCTCCAAATAGTATTTAATTCACTTCCCGAGCCCCTGGAAGCATGAAAATCACTTTAAACATGCTAATTTTAGCTCTAACACTGATGATCCACCTACAAATGTGAACTGACGTTCAAAAATAAAACATTTGAAAACGGACCATTTTCCACATTTCTGAAGCATGACGTAATGGGGGGGTGTTATCTCTTTTGTCGAAAATCAGCCGTTTTTGCTCGAACATTAAATGCCTCCAAATGGTATTTAATTAACTTCCCGGGGTGAAGAAACCCTTTTTGAGAACTCAGAGTGAGTAAATTGGCCATTTTCATGCACTTTTAACCATTCCATAAATCTTGTGTTTAGGGACCCTGGAAGCATGAAAATCACTTTAAACATGCTAATTTTAGCTCTAACACTGATGATCCACCTACAAATGTGAACTGACGTTCAAAAATAAAACATTTGAAAACGGACCATTTTCCACATTTCGGAAGCATGACGTAATGGGGGGGTGTTATCTCTTTTGTCAAAAATCAGCTGTTTTTGATTGAACATTAAATGCCTCCAAATAGTATTTAATTCACTTCCCGAGCCCCTGGAAGCATGAAAATCACTTTAAACATGCTAATTTTAGCTCTAACACTGATGATCCACCTACAAATGTGAACTGACGTTCAAAAATAAAACATTTGAAAACGGACCATTTTCCACATTTCTGAAGCATGACGTAATGGGGGGGTGTTATCTCTTTTGTCGAAAATCAGCCGTTTTTGCTCGAATATTAAATGCCTCCAAATGGTATTTAATTAACTTCCCGGGGTGAAGAAACCCTTTTTGAGAACTCAGAGTGAGTAAATTGGCCATTTTCATGGACTTTTAACCATTCCATAAATCTTGTGTTTAGGGCCCCTGGAAGCATGAAAATCACTTTAAACATGCTAATTTTAGCTCTAACACTGATGATCCACCTACAAATGTGAACTGACGTTCAAAAATAAAACATTTGAAAACGGACCATTTTCCACATTTCTGAAGCATGACGTAATGGGGGGGTGTTATCTCTTTTGTCAAAAATCAGCTGTTTTTGATTGAACATTAAATGCCTCCAAATAGTATTTAATTCACTTCCCGAGCCCCTGGAAGCATGAAAATCACTTTAAACATGCTAATTTTAGCTCTAACACTGATGATCAACCTACAAATGTGAACTGACGTTCAAAAATAAAACATTTGAAAACGGACCATTTTCCACATTCCTGAAGCATGACGTAATGGGGGGTGTTATCTCTTTTGTCGAAAATCAGCCGTTTTTGCTCGAACATTAAATGCCTCCAAATGGTATTTAATTAACTTCCCGGGGTGAAGAAACCCTTTTTGAGAACTCAGAGTGAGTACATTGGCCATTTTCATGCACTTTTGACCATTCCATAAATCTTGTGTTTAGGGCCCCTGGAAGCATGAAAATCACTTTAAACATGCTAATTTTAGCTCTAACACTGATGATCCACCTACAAATGTGAACTGACGTTCAAAAATAAAACATTTGAAAACGGACCATTTTCCACATTTTTGAAGCATGACGTAATGGGGGGGTGTTATCTCTTTTGTCAAAAATCAGCTGTTTTTGATTGAACATTAAATGCCTCCAAATAGTATTTAATTCACTTCCCGAGCCCCTGGAAGCATGAAAATCACTTTAAACATGCTAATTTTAGCTCTAACACTGATGATCCACCTACAAATGTGAACTGACGTTCAAAAATAAAACATTTGAAAATGGACCATTTTCCACATTTCTGAAGCATGACGTAATGGGGGGGTGTTATCTCTTTTGTCGAAAATCAGCCGTTTTTGCTCGAACATTAAATGCCTCCAAATGGTATTTAATTAACTTCCCGGGGTGACAAAACCCTTTTTGAGAACTCAGAGTGAGTAAATTGGCCATTTTCATGCACTTTTCCATTCCATAAATCTTGTGTTTAGGACCCCTGGAAGCATTAAAATCACTTGAAACATGCTAATTTTAGCTCTAACACTGATGATCCACCTACAAATGTGAACTGACGTTCAAAAATAAAACATTTGAAAACGGACCATTTTCCACATTTCTGAAGCATGACGTAATGGGGGGGTGTTATCTCTTTTGTCAAAAATCAGCTGTTTTTGATTGAACATTAAATGCCTCCAAATAGTATTTAATTCACTTCCCGAGCCCCTGGAAGCATGAAAATCACTTTAAACATGCTAATTTTAGCTCTAACACTGATGATCAACCTACAAATGTGAACTGACGTTCAAAAATAAAACATTTGAAAACTGACCATTTTCCACATTCCTGAAGCATGACGTAATGGGGGGTGTTATCTCTTTTGTCGAAAATCAGCCGTTTTTGCTCGAACATTAAATGCCTCCAAATGGTATTTAATTAACTTCCCGGGGTGAAGAAACCCTTCTTGAGAACTCAGAGTGAGTACATTGGCCATTTTCATGCACTTTTAACCATTCCATAAATCTTGTGTTTAGGGCCCCTGGAAGCATGAAAATCACTTTAAACATGCTAATTTTAGCTCTAACACTGATGATCCACCTACAAATGTGAACTGACATTAAAAAATAAAACATTTGATAACGGACCATTTTCCACATTTCTGAAGCATGACGTAATGGGGGGGTGTTATCTCTTTTGTCAAAAATCTGCTGTTTTTGATTGAACATTAAATGCCTCCAAATAGTATTTAATTCACTTCCCGAGCCCCTGGAAGCATGAAAATCACTTTAAACATGCTAATTTTAGCTCTAACACTGATGATCCACCTACAAATGTGAACTGACGTTCAAAAATAAAACATTTGAAAACGGACCATTTTCCACATTTCTGAAGCATGACGTAATGGGGGGTGTTATCTCTTTTGTCGAAAATCAGCCGTTTTTGCTCGAACATTAAATGCCTCCAAATGGTATTTAATTAACTTCCCGGGGTGAAGAAACCCTTTTTGAGAACTCAGAGTGAGTAAATTGGCCATTTTCATGCACTTTTAACCATTCCATAAATCTTGTGTTTAGGGACCCTGGAAGCATGAAAATCACTTTAAACATGCTAATTTTAGCTCTAACACTCATGATCCACCTACAAATGTGAACTGACGTTCAAAAATAAAACATTTGAAAACGGACCATTTTCCACATTTCTGAAGCATGACGTAATGGGGGGGTGTTATCTCTTTTGTCAAAAATCAGCTGTTTTTGATTGAACATTAAATGCCTCCAAATAGTATTTAATTCACTTCCCGAGCCCCTGGAAGCATGAAAATCGCTTTAAACATGCTAATTTTAGCTCTAACACTGATGATCCACCTACAAATGTGAACTGACGTGCAAAAATAAAACATTTGAAAACGGACCATTTTCCACATTTCTGAAGCATGACGTAATGGGGGGGTGTTATCTCTTTTGTCGAAAATCAGCCGTTTTTGCTCGAACATTAAATGCCTCCAAATGGTATTTAATTAACTTCCCGGGGTGAAGAAACCCTTTTTGAGAACTCAGAGTGAGTAAATTGGCCATTTTCATGCACTTTTAACCATTCCATAAATCTTGTGTTTAGGGCCCCTGGAAGCATGAAAATCACTTTAAACATGCTAATTTTAGCTCTAACACTGATGATCCACCTACAAATGTGAACTGACGTTCAAAAAGAAAACATTTGAAAATGGACCATTTTCCACATTTCTGAAGCATGACGTAATGGGGGGGTGTTATCTCTTTTGTCAAAAATCTGCTGTTTTTGCTTGAACATTAAATGCCTCCAAATAGTATTTAATTCACTTCCCGAGCCCCTGGAAGCATGAAAATCACTTTAAACATGCTAATTTTAGCTCTAACATTGATGATCCACCTACAAATGTGAACTGACGTTCAAAAATATAACATTTGAAAACGGACCATTTTCCACATTTCTGAAGCATGACGTAATGGGGGGGTGTTATCTCTTTTGTCGAAAATCAGCCGTTTTTGCTCGAACATTAAATGCCTCCAAATGGTATTTAATTAACTTCCCGGGGTGAAGAAACCCTTTTTGAGAACTCAGAGTGAGTAAATTGGCCATTTTCATGGACTTTTAACCATTCCATAAATCTTGTGTTTAGGGCCCCTGGAAGCATGAAAATCACTTTAAACATGCTAATTTTAGCTCTAACACTGATGATCCACCTACAAATGTGAACTGACGTTCAAAAATAAAACATTTGAAAACGGACCATTTTCCACATTTCTGAAGCATGACGTAATGGGGGGGTGTTATCTCTTTTGTCAAAAATCAGCTGTTTTTGATTGAACATTAAATGCCTCCAAATAGTATTTAATTCACTTCCCGAGCCCCGGGAAGCATGAAAATCACTTTAAACATGCTAATTTTAGCTCTAACACTGATGATCAACCTACAAATGTGAACTGACGTTCAAAAATAAAACATTTGAAAACGGACCATTTTCCACATTCCTGAAGCATGACGTAATGGGGGGTGTTATCTCATTTGTCGAAAATCAGCCGTTTTTGCTCGAACATTAAATGCCTCCAAATGGTATTTAATTAACTTCCCGGGGTGAAGAAACCCTTTTTGAGAACTCAGAGTGAGTACATTGGCCATTTTCATGCACTTTTGACCATTCCATAAATCTTGTGTTTAGGGCCCCTGGAAGCATGAAAATCACTTTAAACATGCTAATTTTAGCTCTAACACTGATGATCCACCTACAAATGTGAACTGACGTTCAAAAATAAAACATTTGAAAACGGACCATTTTCCACATTTCTGAAGCATGACGTAATGGGGGGGTGTTATCTCTTTTGTCAAAAATCAGCTGTTTTTGATTGAACATTAAATGCCTCCAAATAGTATTTAATTCACTTCCCGAGCCCCTGGAAGCATGAAAATCACTTTAAACATGCTAATTTTAGCTCTAACACTGATGATCCACCTACAAATGTGAACTGACGTTCAAAAATAAAACATTTGAAAACGGACCATTTTCCACATTTCTGAAGCATGACGTAATGGGGGGGTGTTATCTCTTTTGTCAAAAATCAGCTGTTTTTGATTGAACATTAAATGCCTCCAAATAGTATTTAATTCACTTCCCGAGCCCCTGGAAGCATGAAAATGACTTTAAACATGCTAATTTTAGCTCTAACACTGATGATCCACCTACAAATGTGAACTGACGTTCAAAAATAAAACATTTGAAAATGGACCATTTTCCACATTTCTGAAGCATGACGTAATGGGGGGTGTTATCTCTTTTGTCGAAAATCAGCCGTTTTTGCTCGAACATTAAATGCCTCCAAATGGTATTTAATTAACTTCCCGGGGTGACGAAACCCTTTTTGAGAACTCAGAGTGAGTAAATTGGCCATTTTCATGCACTTTTCCATTCCATAAATCTTGTGTTTAGGACCCCTGGAAGCATGAAAATCACTTGAAACATGCTAATTTTAGCTCTAACACTGATGATCCACCTACAAATGTGAACTGACATTAAAAAATAAAACATTTGATAACGGACCATTTTCCACATTTCTGAAGCATGACGTAATGGGGGGGTGTTATCTCTTTTGTCAAAAATCTGCTGTTTTTGATTGAACATTAAATGCCTCCAAATAGTATTTAATTCACTTCCCGAGCCCCTGGAAGCATGAAAATCACTTTAAACATGCTAATTTTAGCTCTAACACTGATGATCCACCTACAAATGTGAACTGACGTTCAAAAATAAAACATTTGAAAACGGACCATTTTCCACATTTCTGAAGCATGACGTAATGGGGGGGTGTTATCTCTTTTGTCGAAAATCAGCCGTTTTTGCTCGAACATTAAATGCCTCCAAATGGTATTTAATTAACTTCCCGGGGTGAAGAAACCCTTTTTGAGAACTCAGAGTGAGTAAATTGGCCATTTTCATGGACATTTAACCATTCCATAAATCTTGTGTTTAGGGCCCCTGGAAGCATGTAAATCACTTTAAACATGCTAATTTTAGCTCTAACACTGATGATCCACCTACAAATGTGAACTGACGTTCAAAAATAAAACATTTGAAAACGGACCATTTTCCACATTTCTGAAGCATGACATAATGGGGGGGTGTTATCTCTTTTGTCAAAAATCAGCTGTTTTTGATTGAACATTAAATGCCTCCAAATAGTATTTAATTCACTTCCCGAGCCCCTGGAAGCATGAAAATCACTTTAAACATGCTAATTTTAGCTCTAACACTGATGATCAACCTACAAATGTGAACTGACGTTCAAAAATAAAACATTTGAAAACGGACCCTTTTCCACATTCCTGAAGCATGACGTAATGGGGGGTGTGATCTCTTTTGTCGAAAATCAGCCGTTTTTGCTCGAACATTAAATGCCTCCAAATGGTATTTAATTAACTTCCCGGGGTGAAGAAACCCTTTTTGAGAACTCAGAGTGAGTACATTGGCCATTTTCATGCACTTTTGACCATTCCATAAATCTTGTGTTTAGGGCCCCTGGAAGCATGAAAATCACTTTAAACATGCTAATTTTAGCTCTAACACTGATGATCCACCTACAAATGTGAACTGACGTTCAAAAATAAAACATTTGAAAACGGACCATTTTCCACATTTCTGAAGCATGACGTAATGGGGGGGTGTTATCTCTTTTGTCAAAAATCAGCTGTTTTTGATTGAACATTAAATGCCTCCAAATAGTATTTAATTCACTTCCCGAGCCCCTGGAAGCATGAAAATCACTTTAAACATGCTAATTTTAGCTCTAACACTGATGATCCACCTACAAATGTGAACTGACGTTCAAAAATAAAACATTTGAAAATGGACCATTTTCCACATTTCTGAAGCATGACGTAATGGGGGGGTGTTATCTCTTTTGTCAAAAATCTGCTGTTTTTGCTTGAACATTAAATGCCTCCAAATAGTATTTAATTCACTTCCCGAGCCCCTGGAAGCATGAAAATCACTTTAAACATGCTAATTTTAGCTCTAACATTGATGATCCACCTACAAATGTGAACTGACGTTCAAAAATATAACATTTGAAAACGGACCATTTTCCACATTTCTGAAGCATGACGTAATGGGGGGGTGTTATCTCTTTTGTCGAAAATCAGCCGTTTTTGCTCGAACATTAAATGCCTCCAAATGGTATTTAATTAACTTCCCGGGGTGAAGAAACCCTTTTTGAGAACTCAGAGTGAGTAAATTGGCCATTTTCATGGACTTTTAACCATTCCATAAATCTTGTGTTTAGGGCCCCTGGAAGCATGAAAATCACTTTAAACATGCTAATTTTAGCTCTAACACTGATGATCCACCTACAAATGTGAACTGACGTTCAAAAATAAAACATTTGAAAACGGACCATTTTCCACATTTCTGAAGCATGTCGTAATGGGGGGGTGTTATCTCTTTTGTCAAAAATCAGCTGTTTTTGATTGAACATTAAATGCCTCCAAATAGTATTTAATTCACTTCCCGAGCCCCTGGAAGCATGAAAATCACTTTAAACATGCTAATTTTAGCTCTAACACTGATGATCCACCTACAAATGTGAACTGACGTTCAAAAATAAAACATTTGAAAATGGACCATTTTCCACATTTCTGAAGCATGACGTAATGGGGGGGTGTTATCTCTTTTGTCGAAAATCAGCCGTTTTTGCTCGAACATTAAATGCCTCCAAATGGTATTTAATTAACTTCCCGGGGTGACGAAACCCTTTTTGAGAACTCAGAGTGAGTAAATTGGCCATTTTCATGCACTTTTCCATTTCATAAATCTTGTGTTTAGGACCCCTGGAAGCATGAAAATCACTTGAAACATGCTAATTTTAGCTCTAACACTGATGATCCACCTACAAATGTGAACTGACATTAAAAAATAAAACATTTGATAACGGACCATTTTCCACATTTCTGAAGCATGACGTAATGGGGGGGGTGTTATCTCTTTTGTCAAAAATCTGCTGTTTTTGATTGAACATTAAATGCCTCCAAATAGTATTTAATTCACTTCCCGAGCCCCTGGAAGCATGAAAATCACTTTAAACATGCTAATTTTAGCTCTAACACTGATGATCCACCTACAAATGTGAACTGACGTTCAAAAATAAAACATTTGAAAACGGACCATTTTCCACATTTCTGAAGCATGACGTAATGGGGGGGTGTTATCTCTTTTGTCGAAAATCAGCCGTTTTTGCTCGAACATTAAATGCCTCCAAATGGTATTTAATTAACTTCCCGGGGTGAAGAAACCCTTTTTGAGAACTCAGAGTGAGTAAATTGGCCATTTTCATGGACTTTTAACCATTCCATAAATCTTGTGTTTAGGGACCCTGGAAGCATGAAAATCACTTTAAACATGCTAATTTTAGCTCTAACACTGATGATCCACCTACAAATGTGAACTGACGTTCAAAAATAAAACATTTGAAAACGGACCATTTTCCACATTTCTGAAGCATGACGTAATGGGGGGGTGTTATCTCTTTTGTCAAAAATCAGCTGTTTTTGATTGAACATTAAATGCCTCCAAATAGTATTTAATTCACTTCCCGAGCCCCTGGAAGCATGAAAATCACTTTAAACATGCTAATTTTAGCTCTAACACTGATGATCCACCTACAAATGTGAACTGACGTTCAAAAATAAAACATTTGAAAACGGACCATTTTCCACATTTCTGAAGCATGACATAATGGGGGGGTGTTATCTCTTTTGTCGAAAATCAGCCGTTTTTGCTCGAACATTAAATGCCTCCAAATGGTATTTAATTAACTTCCCGGGGTGAAGAAACCCTTTTTGAGAACTCAGAGTGAGTAAATTGGCCATTTTCATGGACTTTTAACCATTCCATAAATCTTGTGTTTAGGGACCCTGGAAGCATGAAAATCACTTTAAACATGCTAATTTTAGCTCTAACACTGATGATCCACCTACAAATGTGAACTGACGTTCAAAAATAAAACATTTGAAAACGGACCATTTTCCACATTTCTGAAGCATGACGTAATGGGGGGGTGTTATCTCTTTTGTCAAAAATCAGCTGTTTTTGATTGAACATTAAATGCCTCCAAATAGTATTTAATTCACTTCCCGAGCCCCTGGAAGCATGAAAATCACTTTAAACATGCTAATTTTAGCTCTAACACTGATGATCAACCTACAAATGTGAACTGACGTTCAAAAATAAAACATTTGAAAACGGACCATTTTCCACATTCCTGAAGCATGACCTAATGGGGGGTGTTATCTCTTTTGTCGAAAATCAGCCGTTTTTGCTCGAACATTAAATGCCTCCAAATGGTATTTAATTAACTTCCCGGGGTGAAGAAACCCTTTTTGAGAACTCAGAGTGAGTACATTGGCCATTTTCATGCACTTTTGACCATTCCATAAATCTTGTGTTTAGGGCCCCTGGAAGCATGAAAATCACTTTAAACATGCTAATTTTAGCTCTAACACTGATGATCCACCTACAAATGTGAACTGACGTTCAAAAATAAAACATTTGAAAACGGACCATTTTCCACATTTCTTAAGCATGACGTAATGGGGGGGTGTTATCTCTTTTGTCAAAAATCAGCTGTTTTTGATTGAACATTAAATGCCTCCAAATAGTATTTAATTCACTTCCCGAGCCCCTGGAAGCATGAAAATCACTTTAAACATGCTAATTTTAGCTCTAACACTGATGATCCACCTACAAATGTGAACTGACGTTCAAAAATAAAACATTTGAAAATGGACCATTTTCCACATTTCTGAAGCATGACGTAATGGGGGGGGGTGTTATCTCTTTTGTCGAAAATCAGCCGTTTTTGCTCGAACATTAAATGCCTCCAAATGGTATTTAATTAACTTCCCGGGGTGACGAAACCCTTTTTGAGAACTCAGAGTGAGTAAATTGGCCATTTTCATGCACTTTTCCATTCCATAAATCTTGTGTTTAGGACCCCTGGAAGCATGAAAATCACTTGAAACATGCTAATTTTAGCTCTAACACTGATGATCCACCTACAAATGTGAACTGACATTAAAAAATAAAACATTTGATAACGGACCATTTTCCACATTTCTGAAGCATGACGTAATGGGGGGGTGTTATCTCTTTTGTCAAAAATCTGCTGTTTTTGATTGAACATTAAATGCCTCCAAATAGTATTTAATTCACTTCCCGTGCCCCTGGAAGCATGAAAATCACTTTAAACATGCTAATTTTAGCTCTAACACTGATGATCCACCTACAAATGTGAACTGACGTTCAAAAATAAAACATTTGAAAACGGACCATTTTCCACATTTCTGAAGCATGACGTAATGGGGGGGTGTTATCTCTTTTGTCGAAAATCAGCCGTTTTTGCTCGAACATTAAATGCCTCCAAATGGTATTTAATTAACTTCCCGGGGTGAAGAAACCCTTTTTGAGAACTCAGAGTGAGTAAATTGGCCATTTTCATGGACTTTTAACCATTCCATAAATCTTGTGTTTAGGGACCCTGGAAGCATGAAAATCACTTTAAACATGCTAATTTTAGCTCTAACACTGATGATCCACCTACAAATGTGAACTGACGTTCAAAAATAAAACATTTGAAAACGGACCATTTTCCACATTTCTGAAGCATGACGTAATGGGGGGGTGTTATCTCTTTTGTCAAAAATCAGCTGTTTTTGATTGAACATTAAATGCCTCCAAATAGTATTTACTTCACTTCCCGAGCCCCTGGAAGCATGAAAATCACTTTAAACATGCTAATTTTAGCTCTAACACTGATGATCCACCTACAAATGTGAACTGACGTTCAAAAATAAAACATTTGAAAACGGACCATTTTCCACATTTCTGAAGCATGACGTAATGGGGGGGTGTTATCTCTTTTGTCGAAAATCAGCCGTTTTTGCTCGAACATTAAATGCCTCCAAATGGTATTTAATTAACTTCCCGGGGTGAAGAAACCCTTTTTGAGAACTCAGAGTGAGTAAATTGGCCATTTTCATGGACTTTTAACCATTCCATAAATCTTGTGTTTAGGGACCCTGGAAGCATGAAAATCACTTTAAACATGCTAATTTTAGCTCTAACACTGATGATCCACCTACAAATGTGAACTGACGTTCAAAAATAAAACATTTGAAAACGGACCATTTTCCACATTTCTGAAGCATGACGTAATGGGGGGGTGTTATCTCTTTTGTCAAAAATCAGCTGTTTTTGATTGAACATTAAATGCCTCCAAATAGTATTTAATTCACTTCCCGAGCCCCTGGAAGCATGAAAATCACTTTAAACATGCTAATTTTAGCTCTAACACTGATGATCAACCTACAAATGTGAACTGACGTTCAAAAATAAAACATTTGAAAACGGACCATTTTCCACATTCCTGAAGCATGACGTAATGGGGGGTGTTATCTCTTTTGTCGAAAATCAGCCGTTTTTGCTCGAACATTAAATGCCTCCAAATGGTATTTAATTAACTTCCCGAGGTGAAGAAACCCTTTTTGAGAACTCAGAGTGAGTACATTGGCCATTTTCATGCACTTTTGACCATTCCATAAATCTTGTGTTTAGGGCCCCTGGAAGCATGAAAATCACTTTAAACATGCTAATTTTAGCTCTAACACTGATGATCCACCTACAAATGTGAACTGACGTTCAAAAATAAAACATTTGAAAACGGACCATTTTCCACATTTCTGAAGCATGACGTAATGGGGGGGTGTTATCTCTTTTGTCAAAAATCAGCTGTTTTTGATTGAACATTAAATGCCTCCAAATAGTATTTAATTCACTTCCCGAGCCCCTGGAAGCATGAAAATCACTTTAAACATGCTAATTTTAGCTCTAACACTGATGATCCACCTACAAATGTGAACTGACGTTCAAAAATAAAACATTTGAAAATGGACCATTTTCCACATTTCTGAAGCATGACGTAATGGGGGGGGGTGTTATCTCTTTTGTCGAAAATCAGCCGTTTTTGCTCGAACATTAAATGCCTCCAAATGGTATTTAATTAACTTCCCGGGGTGACGAAACCCTTTTTGAGAACTCAGAGTGAGTAAATTGGCCATTTTCATGCACTTTTCCATTCCATAAATCTTGTGTTTAGGACCCCTGGAAGCATGAAAATCACTTGAAACATGCTAATTTTAGCTCTAACACTGATGATCCACCTACAAATGTGAACTGACATTAAAAAATAAAACATTTGATAACGGACCATTTTCCACATTTCTGAAGCATGACGTAATGGGGGGGTGTTATCTCTTTTGTCAAAAATCTGCTGTTTTTGATTGAACATTAAATGCCTCCAAATAGTATTTAATTCACTTCCCGAGCCCCTGGAAGCATGAAAATCACTTTAAACATGCTAATTTTAGCTCTAACACTGATGATCCACCTACAAATGTGAACTGACGTTCAAAAATAAAACATTTGAAAACGGACCATTTTCCACATTTCTGAAGCATGACGTAATGGGGGGGTGTTATCTCTTTTGTCGAAAATCAGCCGTTTTTGCTCGAACATTAAATGCCTCCAAATGGTATTTAATTAACTTCCCGGGGTGAAGAAACCCTTTTTGAGAACTCAGAGTGAGTAAATTGGCCATTTTCATGCACTTTTAACCATTCCATAAATCTTGTGTTTAGGGACCCTGGAAGCATGAAAATCACTTTAAACATGCTAATTTTAGCTCTAACACTGATGATCCACCTACAAATGTGAACTGACGTTCAAAAATAAAACATTTGAAAACGGACCATTTTCCACATTTCGGAAGCATGACGTAATGGGGGGGTGTTATCTCTTTTGTCAAAAATCAGCTGTTTTTGATTGAACATTAAATGCCTCCAAATAGTATTTAATTCACTTCCCGAGCCCCTGGAAGCATGAAAATCACTTTAAACATGCTAATTTTAGCTCTAACACTGATGATCCACCTACAAATGTGAACTGACGTTCAAAAATAAAACATTTGAAAACGGACCATTTTCCACATTTCTGAAGCATGACGTAATGGGGGGGTGTTATCTCTTTTGTCGAAAATCAGCCGTTTTTGCTCGAATATTAAATGCCTCCAAATGGTATTTAATTAACTTCCCGGGGTGAAGAAACCCTTTTTGAGAACTCAGAGTGAGTAAATTGGCCATTTTCATGGACTTTTAACCATTCCATAAATCTTGTGTTTAGGGCCCCTGGAAGCATGAAAATCACTTTAAACATGCTAATTTTAGCTCTAACACTGATGATCCACCTACAAATGTGAACTGACGTTCAAAAATAAAACATTTGAAAACGGACCATTTTCCACATTTCTGAAGCATGACGTAATGGGGGGGTGTTATCTCTTTTGTCAAAAATCAGCTGTTTTTGATTGAACATTAAATGCCTCCAAATAGTATTTAATTCACTTCCCGAGCCCCTGGAAGCATGAAAATCACTTTAAACATGCTAATTTTAGCTCTAACACTGATGATCAACCTACAAATGTGAACTGACGTTCAAAAATAAAACATTTGAAAACGGACCATTTTCCACATTCCTGAAGCATGACGTAATGGGGGGTGTTATCTCTTTTGTCGAAAATCAGCCGTTTTTGCTCGAACATTAAATGCCTCCAAATGGTATTTAATTAACTTCCCGGGGTGAAGAAACCCTTTTTGAGAACTCAGAGTGAGTACATTGGCCATTTTCATGCACTTTTGACCATTCCATAAATCTTGTGT